>NW_028234409.1:16473369-16485869 GCF_977035675.1 Penaeus japonicus | reverse complement strand
CATCCAGAACGTAAACCTCTGCACTGGGAGAAATTTGATGATTTTGTTGTTCTCTTTCTCCTTCTCAATCAGTCTCCTTTCCTTCCTTCCTTCCTCTCTCCCTCACCCCCCTTTCTTTCCCTATCCCTCTCCCTTCCCCCCTCTCTCTCTCTCACTCTCCCACCCTCCATCCATCCATCCATCCCTTCCTCCCTCTCTCCCCATCTCCCCCTCTCCCCTTCTCTACCCTCTCTTTCCCTACCCCTCTCCCTTCCCCCCTCTCTCTCCCTCCATCCATCCCTCCCTCCCCCCTTCTCCCCTCTATCTCTTTCTCTCCCTTTCTCTCTATCTCTCCTTCCTTCTCTCCCTCCCTCCCTCCCTCTCTCCCTCCCTCTCTCCCTCCCTCTCTCCCTTCCCTTCCTTCCTCCCCCACCCCCTGTTTAAAAAAAAGTATATATAAGAGAAAGGTAAGGGAAGGATGATGATTTGATAATGCCGAAATGAAATATTCTAAAGGAAAAATGATAGAGTACGATGCACGAGCGAGTGAGGGTGAAAAATAGGAGACAAAGGGCGAGAAACGAGTGGCAGAGGGTGAAAACAAGGGCATTGGAATGGGAGACTAAGAAAGAAACACTGAATGCGAGGAAGCATCTTGCTTGGAGTAGTCCATAAACCTTGGAATGGACCAGACACCCTTTTTAGTCACTGTAATGGGTGGTTTGAGGGCAATATATTGTATACAAAGCCGTTTACAGTTTGATTTTATTATCGTATGAAACAATCCGTGGTTGCTGTTTTTGAAACAAGGAACTCGATGTATTGGAGGAACAAATCTGTTCAGAGGATATTAACTTGTGTAGGAAACAAGTGAAGTGAAGTGCATGGAGTTGAAGAAGAAAAGGGTATTTTGATATGGAAACTGTTTAATCAAGAAATGGATATAAAAAGAAATTCTAGTTTTTAGACCTACTGCGTTGAAAGCAGAAGCGTCTTCTTTAGTTTGCTTCCTATTATTTACCAGATAGATAAATGAATAGGCTTTAGGAAATTTAGTTGCAAGTCTGATTATATCAGATGGAAAGAGTATCAATACGTAGCATATATAAGATCGAATATGAGTATGTATTTGATGTATGAAATGGAAGTTAGTTACGATGTTTCTTTTATTTCATGCTGCTGGCTCTGAAACATATTATTACATTGCTTAAGTTCCACAGTTCTTTTTATAGGCTATGTTGCAGAGTTTAAGTGTAGTTTGTTTTAGTTTATTCTTATTGCATTTACCATCGTGACTAATCCCGCTGACTTTGGTATATATGCTGTCGAAGCATGTATCTTATAAGTAGCTTATATTAGTTTAGTATTGTTTAGTTTAGTCCTTTATTTACCACCCTGGCTAACTGCACAGGCATGGGCAGTCTCTGATACATTTGATGTACGCATGGTCATAACGTAACATGATAATATTACATTGCATATTTAGGTTAGAGAATCATGTAGTCTATCGATTGAGAAAAGAGAGAATAATCACATAATCCATCGTGTTTTCATTTACTACCACAGCAATCTTCAAAACTCAGTTTGCTAAGTGCCAGTCTGGTCGTGAACCCTTCTGCAATTCTAGTGCCGAAAAATATTGTTTTTATACACCACACAAGCATCCCCACTTTTGCTCCCAGACTGCAACGATCCATCAGTGTAGCATTTACAGATGTTGTTCAGATTTTCAAGACGTTCGTTGATAATTGCAACCGCGCCCCGCTTAAGTCTAGAAGAGGATACTTTTTTAGGAACTATTGCAAAACCTACGCTTAATGGCGACATTTTCCTTGGTGGAATAAAGATTCCATTTAGGGTCTTATTTAATTGGGATATGTTTTTTGTGTATTAACTGTAACCATAACTTGTAGATATGAATCGGTGTTGTTATTTACAGTTGGAATCACTATTTTAAAGTTTAGTTTCCTTTAGAACTTCGTTAAGTTTTTTTAACACCACGTGATAGTGATGTTTTTTTCGTATACCAGAGGGTAAGTTTAATTCTGTTCTCATATTCTTAATACTCGTTATTTGTAACTTCTAGACTGGCCAACACTGATTCGTTAAATAATGCAAGGTGTAAGGCATTATAATCTACTGATTGTAGGTTTAAAACTTGTTTTGATTACCAAAGTTTGTCAGCTGTGTAATAATTGCGTATCTGTTCGTAGTATCAAAGCTAGATTTAAAATCAATAGATATACGGTTTGCATTCCTGTTTGCTAAGCTGTAGTGAAATGTGGGTTCCAGAACGCGTGGAGTTGATATATACACAAAGAATAGAATACCTAATTTAGGTTATATATATATATATATATACATACATATATATACATACATATATATATATATATATATATATATATATATATATATATATATATGTATATATGTCTATATATATATATTTTTTTTAATTATATATATATATATATATATACATATATATATATATATATATATATATATATATATATATATATATATATATAATATATTATATATATATATATATATATATATATATATATATTATATATTTAATATTTATATATTTTTTATATTTTTTTTATAAATACATATGTTTTTTCTTTTTCTTTTTGCCAAATACACATTTTTTTTCTTGTGCACACACATACATTAATGTATTCATTTGTAGATATCTTGATATATGTATTGTGTGTGCAAAAACACAAAAAACAAACACATTATCAGCAAGAAAAGAATCCTTAGCTACCAGCCCCTTGATGGCACAGGATGGATGAACACAGGACTCGTGTCAAGGACTTCCGAGAGATATAGATCCTTGCGGAATGTCAGCCATTCAGGAGGTCGGAGGCTGAGAGGCGACCCCTTGTCCCAACGCCCACATTCCCATCCACCGCAGCCCCACAATCCAACATCCCACAACTCTGCCCCCCCCTCTCACCTCTCTCACAACCCCCACCCTCCCGACCACATCCCCTCCCCCTGCATCGCTCACCTGCCTCCCCCACACAAATTCCACTCTCACCCCTCTCCCAGCCCCTCACAGAACTCCTCCTTCACCTCCCCCTTCCACCTCTCCCCCAGCCCCTCTTACAAATCCCTCTCTTACCTATCTCCCCGCCAACTCCCACAACCCCCTCCTCCATTTCTCTCCCAACTCCAGCCTCCACCTCTCTCACAGCCCTCCCTTCACCTCCCCCCTCCACCTCTCCCCCAGCCCCTCCCACAAATCCCTCTCTCACCTATTTCACAGCCAACTCCTTCATCTCTCTCCCAACTCCCTCCTCCACCTCTCTCCCAGCCCCCTCCTTTACTTTTCCCCAGCTCCTCCCACACCTCCTCCTTCACCTCTTTCCCAGCCCCCTCCCACAACCCCCCTCCCTCACCTCTCTCCCAACCCCATACGACCCCTTCTCACCCCGTCATGATCACACAAAAGTCGTGCAGCGACAGGAAGTTTGTCTCGAAGGTTTCGTGAGTGTCGCTGCGTCTCACCCGAGGGCGTCTCCCTCTCACGCCTCTGCTGCTGGGCCGGGAATTATTCTTTGTCGTGGCGTGCGCATTGCCAAGGGACGAGGAAGGGGCTACGGGGGCGAGACAGGGGCTAGGGACGAGGTAGGGGCTAGGGGGCGAGGTAGAGGCTAGGGGGCGAGGCAGGGGTTAGGGGCGAAGTAGGGGCTAGGGGGCGAGACAGGGGCTAGGGGACGAGGTATGGGCTTGAAAGCGAGGTAGTGGGTAGGGGACGAAGCAGGGGCTAGGAGACGTGGTAGGGGTAGGGAACGGGGTAGGAGCCAGGGGACGAGACGGGCTATGGGGCAAGGCAGGGTTAGGGGGCGAGGAAGGGCTAGGGGATGAAGCAGAGGCCAGGGGACGAAACATGGGTTTGGGGCGCGAGGCATTGGTTAGGGGTCGAAGCTGGGGCTAGGGGGCGAAGCAAGGGCTAGGGGACGAAGCAGGGACTAGGGGAGGAGATAGGCCTAGGGGACGATTTAGGGGTAGGGGCTAGGGGGCGAGGCAGAGGCTAGAGGGCGAGGCAGGGGCCAGGGGACGACGCAGGATCGTATTGTTTACGCACGAGTTGACGCGATGGCTGACTCAGTTATACGATTTGAATTAGCTCCCGTCATTTTTATTTTGGGGTCACGGGGCGGACCCTCAGTAGAGTGTCGATCCAGATTTTAGTTTTTGTTTACGGGGACCTTTTTGTTGACTATGTAGGGGGTAGAGGGAGTAAGGAATAGACAAATGAATTAACGCCCTCGCTCACTCATACGCGCGCGTGCACACACGCACACACACACACGCACACATACACACGCACTCACACACGCACACACACACACCCACACACACACGCACACATACACACGCACATACACACGCACACCCACACCCACATTTCTTACAGATATGAATGAAATGTGTTTTGATATTTCCAGATAATTTTCCTAGTGTTGAAGCCTAGGCTGAGATTAGGCTTTGTGCCAGCTTTTGAAGGTTCTTTTTCTCTGCCTTTTCTTGGTAACTAGACCATACATTACGTTACACACATGCGCACACATACAGTCTCTCTCTCTCCCTCTCCCTCTCCCTCTCTCTCTCTCTCTCTCTCTCTCTCTCTCTCTCTCTCTCTCTCTCTCTCTCTCTCCCTCTCTCTCACTCTCTAGTCTCTCTTCCTCTCTGCCTATTCATCTCTATACAATGTATATAGTATGACTCTCAACATATCAATCAATAAATCAATCTCTCTCTCTCTCTCTCTCTCTCTCTCTCTCTCTCTCTCTCTCTCTCTCTCTCTCTCTCTCTCTCTCTCTCTCTCTCTCTCTCTCTCTCTCTCTCTCTCTCTCTCTCTCTCTCTCTCTCTCATACACACATTTACTTTCACTGTCATTCACTCTCTTACTCCTTCCGTTAGATACGACAAAAATTGATTTTAAAAAATCGAACAGTGACCCATATTGCCCGGGTAAATATTCGCTCCCTCAGCGCAGCACCGCGAGTTGCTCGGGGCTGCTTCCGTTAATTGAGGCTCCTTTGTAGTTCATAAAGCTTCTTAACTTGCTTCGAGCAGGGCCGGGGTATTTTATCGTGCTTCATTTAGGACCCTAAACGCAAAACTATATATATATTTTTTAAATATTTCGCATATTGATACTAAGCCAAAAAGTGCTGCTGTTGATATTTTCGTTTTTTCCTTCTCCAGTTTGTTTAAGACTGTTATAAGCAAGAGTGATTACTCTCAAAGGCCGGAATGTATGCGAAGGGGACCGTTGCCCAGCGAAGCGAATGAGTAATTTTTCCGCCAATAAAGTTATTTATCTTTGAGACCTGCCGATGGAGGAAGACATGAGGTTGCACGTTCGTCTTGCAGCGACAGATTTGTCCCCTGGTGGCGAAGGAAAATATATATTTGGGACCGAAGGGAAGGAGCAGGTAATGGTGGTAGATAGTGCAGTAGCCTAAATGAAAGAGATGACAGAGAAAGACCATATTTTTTTCGTATACCACCGGTTAGTATTATTTTCGTGTTTGTTATATGATTTGGAAGCTTTTTTGTTGTTAATAGGATTCTCACCGTTGGTAGAGTGGGTTTCTTATGAGGAATTGTGTCGTGTGACATGGACATTAGATCTTGAAAGGGCATAGAAGTGTTACAATTCACGCTGTGAAAGAGACAAATGATGCAGCTGAATTACCACGCAATGTATCGACGGGCTGTCATATTGTACATAATGGTTTTATATGATAGTGGTTAGTTATGATCCTTTGAAATATGGTTTCCAGACTTATTTTATTCATCGCGGTGAAAGCTCGGTAAAAAGAGGCACAGTAAATCTTTATTATAGGAAAGCATTGGTCACTTGAGGGATTATTGTTGTTTAAAGTATACTGACCAGGCCTGTTATATGTTGTCTGTAAATTTAGAGTTGTGCCCACATGCACGCCCGAATTCACATACACGCACGCAGAAACTCAATTAGTACACCGCACATAGCACTGAATTTTTAACGGTGCCGGCTACACACGTGTCCATCAGCTGCCATAGCAACTGCGGCAACACTTCCTCAGGCCCCTTTGGCACTGTGCTTGTTCGTGCCGTCTTTCGATTCACACGTGCTTGTGTTGTCAGTCGTCATCGGGTTAGGATGCATGTTCCTGTTGTTCACTTCTCGGAGAGCGGAGGTGTTTTAATGCTTACTATTGTAATTATTATTGTTTTCGCATTTACTTATTGTTATTATTATTATTGTTATTATCATCATTATTTTATTGTTATTATTATCATTGTTATTATTTTTGTTATTACTATTATCCTTATTATTATTATTATTATTATTATTATTATTATTATTGTTATTATTACTATTATTATTGTTATAATAATAATAATAATTATCATTATTATTATTATTATTATTATTATTATTATTATTATAATAATAATAATTATCATTATTATTATTATTATTATTATTATTATTATTATTATTATTACTACTATCATTATTATTATTGTCAGTACTATTATTTTTGTTGTTACTATTATTGTTATCACTATTGTTATTATTATTAGTAGTAGTATTATTGTTATTATTATTATTATTAATTATTATTATCACTATCACTACTACTACTACTATTGCAAATACTATTGCTATGACTACTACTCCTTATCATTGTCATTGCAATCATTATGACCATAATAATAATCATCGTCATCATTATAATGATCATCATCATTATCATCATTCCTCTTATCGTTATTTGTTTCTTAGGCTAGTCTAGAGAGAAGGTATTTGAAGAGTTGCAGAGGAAACCGAGGGGGGGGAGGGGGGAGAGGGGAGAGGGAAAGTAAAGAGAGAGAGATATAAAGAAGGGAAGGGGAGAGGGAAATGAGGGAGATATATGAAATGAGCCAAGTGAAGTGAGCCAAGCGGTAATGATAATTGGATATGCCTTCATTTTCCGTTTGGGCGACTCCCTAATTCACTGAGTTTATCACAGCCTCCGCCTCAGGAAGTAAGCGGCTGAGGAACGTTCTTTGCTGCGAACTGCGATCCTATTAGTGGCCCTGCCCCCCCCACCCCCACCCCACCCCTTCCATCTACTCCCATCACTCTTCATTCTGCTTCTCATTTTCTTCCCTCTCCTTCTCCTCCTTTTCCTTATCCTTCTTCTCATTTTCCTTCATTAACATCTCCCTCGCCTTCTCTTTTTGCTTCCCCGCCTTCCCCCTTCTCCTTCTCCTTCTTTCCCTTATCTTTCTCCTTCTTCTCCTACTCCTCTTCCTCCCCATCTTAACCTTTCTCCTCCTCCTCCTCCTATCCATCTATCCATCTATCCACTCCCCCTTCCTCCACCCGCAGTTCCCCTCCCCCTCCAAGAAACGGCCCAACTAATTGCAAAGGTTGCGTTATAGGTAGGACGAGTTTATTGATGGAAAGGGCGGAAGGTAACCGATAGTCCCCCCTACCCCCCATGCCACTTTTCCTTCGCTCACCGTCACTATCCTCTTCCTTCTCCTTCTCCTCCTTTTCCTCCTCCACCTCCTCCTCCTCCTTCTCCTTCTCCTCCTTTTCCTCCTCCACCTCCACCTCCTCCACCTCCTCCTCCTCATCATCCTTATCCTCATCCTCATCCTTCTCCTCCTCCTGCCCCTCCCCCGCCCCCTCCTCCTCTTCCTCCTCCTCCTCCTCCTCCTCCTCCTCATCATCATCATCATCATCATCATCATCATCTCCTCCTCCTACAGCTTCCTAATGCGAAATGGAGAGTGAAAGAGGGAGAAAGAGAAGAAAGAGAAGAAAGGGGAAGTGGAAGTGGAAGGGGAAGGGGAAGGGAAATAATGGAGAGAGTGAGAGGAGAAAGAGAGGAACGGGGAAGAGGGAAGAAGGCGGAAGTGATCCATCGTGGGGAGAGAGGAAGAGAACAAGAGTAATGGCATGCGAGAAGATGGGGATTCCTTTCATGGCGAACAGCGAAGAAACAGACAGAAACACAGACAGAGACTCAAGGAGACTCAGAGAGAGAGACTCAGAGAGAGACTCAGAGAGAGACTCAGAGAGAGACTCAGAGAGAGAGACTCAGAGAGAGACTCAGAGAGAGACTCAGAGAGAGACTCAGAGAGAGACTCAGAGAGAGAGACTCAGAGAGAGAGACTCAAAGAGAGAGACTCAGAGAGAGACGCAGAGAGAGACTCAGAGAGAGACTCAGAGAGAGACTCAGACTCAGAAAGAGACTCAGACTCAGAGAGAGACTCAGACTCGGAGAGAGACTCAGACTCGGAGAGAGACTCAGAGAGAGACTCGGAGAGAGACTCGGAGAGAGACTCAGAGAGAGACTCAGAGAGAGACTCAGAGAGAGAGACTCAGAGAGAGACTCAGAGAGAGAGACTCAGAGAGAGACTCAGAGACTCAGAGAGAGACTCAGAGAGAGAGACTCAGAGACTCAGAGAGAGACTCAGAGAGAGACTCAGAGAGAGAGACTCAAAGAGAGAGACTCAGAGAGAGACTCAGAGAGAGACTCAGAGAGAGACTCAGAGAGAGACTCAGAGAGAGAGACTCAGAGAGAGACTCAGAGAGAGACTCAGAGAGAGACTCAGAGAGAGACTCAGAGAGAGACTCAGAGAGAGACTCAGACTCAGAGAGAGAGACTCAGAGAGAGACTCAGAGAGAGACTCAGACTCAGAGAGAGACTCAGAGAGAGACTCAGAGAGAGACTCAGAGAGAGACTCAGAGAGAGAGAGACTCAGAGAGAAACTCGGAGACACACAAACACACACACACACACACACACACACACACACACACACACACACACACACACACACACACACACACACACACACACACACACACACACACACACACACTCAGAGCGAATGGGAGAGAGGGATAATGTGAGAGAAAGAGAGAAGGAAAGCGACCGGGTGTCCCAGGCAACGATCATGGAAATAACAGAGCAGGGGAAACGGATGGGAGGGAGAGGAAGACGGATGGAAGGAGAGGGACGAGGGAGGGCGTCGCCGGCATCGCGAGCGAGGCAAGGAGACGAGTGCCAAGGCGCCGTCGTTATCCTGAATGAGAGAGTGTTAGAGCGAGGGAGGAAAAGTGTGTGAGAGAGTTAGAGCGCGTGAGAGTGAGAGAGGGAAAGTGTGTGAGAGAGTTAGAGCGCGTGAGAGGGAGAGAGGGAGAGTGTAAGAGAGAGTTAGAGCGCGTGAGAGTGAGAGAGGGAGAGTGTAAGAGAGAGTTAGAGCGCGTGAGAGAATGAGAGTGAGAGAGGGAAAGAGGGGCGTGTATGAGGAAGTTAGAGCACGTGAGAAACTGAGAGTGTGAGAGAAGGAGAGTGTATAAGAGAGATAGAGTGAGTGTGTGTTGGGGAATGAAAGAAAGAGTGTGTGCGGGATTGAGAGAGCGTGTGTGAGAGAAAGAGAGTGTATAAGAGAGATAGAGTGAGTGTGTGTTGAGGAATGAAAGAAAGAGTGTGTGCGGGATTGAGAGAGCGTGTGTGAGAGAAAGAGAGTGTATAAGAGAGATAGAGTGAGTGTGTGTTGGGGAATGAAAGAAAGAGTGTGTAAGGGATTGAGAGAGTGTGTGTGAGAGAAGGATTGTGTATAAGAGAGTGTGAGGGTGTGTGATAGTTACAGTTATAATGAGAGCGAGGGTGAGAATGAGTGGGAGAGTGAGTTAGTTTGTGTGGGTGGGTGGGGTGAGAGAGTAAGAGTGAGAGTGAGAGAGAAAGAAGGATGGGGAAGATGGCAGGTAGAGGCACTCAGGCCAGGAATAAAGATAGCGAGACGAGGCTTGTGTTAGAGATATGAGCTTGTGATGCAAGAGATGACAGGCAGAGGAAATGGAGATGAAGGGAGTGCGTGGTTCTTTCCGAAATGATGATTAGTGAGACCGATTCGGATGGTGATAGGGAGAGAAAATGAGATGATGAGATAGCGAAATCGAGAGGGACAGAGCAAGAGAAAGAGAAAGAGAGAGAGAGCGCGTATGCACGTGTGGGATTACGAAATGCATTTTTATTCTGTACACCAACTCTCCCGAGCAGCCTTTAAAGAACCGGCGACGGTGAGTCTGGGCGTCCGTGAATCTGCCAGGGAAGGGTAAGAACAGGATGCGCATGGGATGAGTTAGTAGGAGCCAGATAACAGATATCCCAGATCAGTGGGGTAAATGGGAGAGAGAATGTTACCGTAAGAGTGAGTAAGAGTGGAAATGGTGGAGGGGGAAAAGGAGGGAAGAGAGAAGGAAACATGGCGCGATGTATTTATGTATCTGTTTATGTATTTATTTATTTATTTTATATTTTACAAGGAAAGAGTCTCGGAAGTGAAAGGAGGCACGAAATCATCAATGGAGATTGACGCATTAGAGGCGAAAGTTGCGAAGCTTCGTTCAAAAAGTAAAACCTGCTCCAGAGCGAGATCTGGTGTGTCGTGGATCAGACAGGGTGTCTGGTATGTGTGCACAGGGCTCCGCCGGCCTTACGTTGTGGACCCACTTAAGAGGACGTGTTTGTCACCACGGCCGCCGCCTCGTCTTTACACAGCTCCAGCCCTTCTTGTGTCTTTATTAGGTCCACGGAAGCCAAAATAGAACGTTTGGTAACAGAAAAATGACGCAGCGATTCTCTCGCTATGCGGGTAACTTGTGCCTCATCGAGGAGGTAACTTTCGTAATTCACGAGTTTATTAGTGTTGTTGTTGTTATGAACATTTGTTTTTCAAAATGGGCCTTTGCTTGATAGAATCTTGAGTACGAATAAATATATGTATGTGTGTGAGATGCTCACACACACACACACACACACACACACACACACACACACACACACACACACACACACACACACACACACACACACACACACACACACACACACACACACACACACACACTCACTCACTCACTCACTCACTCACTCACTCACTCACTCACTCACTCACATTCACACACACACACACACACACACACTCACACTCACACTCACACTCACACTCACACTCACACACACACACACACACACACACACACACACACACACACACACACACAAATTTGCATATATATAAAGAAAATACACGAGCATTACATTAAGCATTTTACACCGTTTTTTTCCCGGTTGACTAAAAGAATGGAGCGGCTGAAATAGGTACAAACATCCCCTTGATGTAAGCGGCACAATTAAGGCAGGATCTCCGAGTGTTTATCTCGCACGCCCCGAGGCTGCGACGGATTGTCCTGCTTCCCTTCCCTGGTGGGACTTGCCGCCGAGGCGTAATTTCCACCGAGCACTGGTTCTTGGCGAATCATGTTGGGGGACGCTTGGTTCTCGCTGTTTCTGGTTCTCTCATTGCCTCTGGTTCTCTGGGGTGTCTGTTTTGTCTTGGGTGAAATCCATGAAATGTCGCAGCTGTTAAGCCTATGATAATGATGTCTTCTTTGATGTGATGCTGTACCCGGAGGTGCAGCGAGGGCGCCCCCTTTTGTGCGGTTTCTCAACACAGACGGAAGGAACATGTCTCTTCAAAGAGAGTCAAGAATATTAAGGACGTTCTGGGACGCCTTCTGAGTGTGCACGCATGTGGTTCATGTGGTGGCCGCACATAAACACGCACGCACACGCTCACACATACTCCGATACACACAATCTGGCCAGATTTCGCAGAGGCATGCTGCACTTACTCATCCTGAGACTTTAATGTTACATTGTGCTCGTTGGGAATGATTTATCCATGAGTGTTTGCCACCTTAGGATAATGGCGGCCATGTTAAACTGAGGGAAGCAAGGGAAATTCTTATTTATCTGGAGAAAGATTTTTCGTAATGAGGTTTATTTTCTGAAAGGGATTCCCTTATTTGCATCCCCATGCATCCAATTATTGATTTCCTTTCATCACGAAGAAAGGGACACGCCTGATTATAATGATACGATAAAATTAACATACTGATGAGAGGAGTCTTCTTTCTAGTCTAGTGTTCATTCGGATAAACTTGAGATGAGACAAGGGGGTTATTAAGTTTGCTATTGTCGCGTTATATACGAGTTCGTATCAAAGACTCGATGGGTAGTTAATCTGGGTCACTATTGTTGAAAAGATTTTACTAAGATAGGTCAATGTTTTTGGATGATGACCATACTCATCATCGTCTTCATAACGTACATTTCATTGTGAGAGCATTGAGGCAAAGGTAACAGCAGAAGGTTGTAGGTAGTTCCCCGAGGCAAATTCGAGAACAATAGCATTTCCACTAATCATAACCACAATGGCGACAGCAAGAGCAATGGCAATAGAAGGAAATTTGGCGTACTGAGAATTTGTCCAAACGTTTGCGTGGATGTATGATCGCCGACGGCACAGGAAGCTGCTCCGTTTGTACCGCGAAGCTCGGAGAATTATTTAACTTCCTGTGTAAACATTCCCTGATGCTGGAGAACTTTCACATGTTTGGTGAATTCACAGAATAGACAGACAGGTAATC
>NW_028234409.1:16465869-16468369 GCF_977035675.1 Penaeus japonicus | reverse complement strand
CAGTCATTTCTTTGTGCCGGATGTAGATTTTCAGAAATGTTATATTTCATGAGATATAGTGTTCCAGTGTCGTTTTATCGGTACCGTAGTAGAGCTTACACTTTGTAAAATCTAAGCTTTACGCGCTGTTTTAGTTGTCCCTGGTCTAGTATGAGTTTGTGAACTCCTTGTGCTAGATAAGACTATATCCGTAGATTACATTATGCTGCCTGGGCCATGATCATATTTAGGTATACCTCGATACAAGAGTTTGTATAGTTTGTATAGCACAGGCTCAGGCATGAAATCCCTTACTGCCATGGTGTGAAAAAAAAAAAAAAAAAAAAAAAAAAAAAAAAAAAACATATATATATATATATATGTATATATATATATATATATATATTATATATATATATATATATATAATATATATATATATATATATATATATATATATATATATATATATATATATATATAATATATATATATATATATAGCGTAGTCACGATTTGCTCTACTACCAAATCGGAAAAATCCATCAGTATAGCATTCATCTTTGCATCCTCATTTTTTTGAAAAGGGCCTTTGATAGTATCAAGGTCGTATCACTCGAGGGCTTCAGTAAGAACACTCGTCCTCGTCCTCTCTGACTGCGGGCTCTAGCAAGACGTTTCTCAACACTGTGATTAAAGGATGTGTCCACGTTGCCAGCGAGCGAGCGCGGACGAGTGCAGGCCAGTGCTGGAATAGTGAGCAGTTCGAGCGTATACTCTCTGACAACACAAAAAGAACTAGAGTAGAATAAAAAGCTTACTCAGTTTACTCATTAAAAAGTTTACTCAGCACACAAACGATCCGGCTTGCTCTCACCCCCGCCTGCCCGCATCCGCTCGTTGCCGTTATGGACGCTGCCTTATACTTGTGTTTCTCTTTGGCCTGCTCTTATTACCAACGGGTCTAATATTGGTGGTCATTCCCACCAGTATGAGTTTGCCCAGTTTTGTATTTTAGTTTCCTTTGTAACTCAGAAAGCCGGAATATATCGCTGGTAGATTTATATGCCTATTTTTATGATATTTGTCGTCAGAAGCACGACTTCATTCTGTTTAATATCCAATCGATCTGAATCTGAGTCCCTGTACACTCAAACTGTAACACCTGATAATTTGTAGTTATGTAGAAAAACACATTGCATGATTTAACAAGATTTACTAGCATCCTTGATGGTGTCTCGCAATTATTTTATTCGCATTAATTATAAAGTCAGTGTACTCACTAGCTGCTGCTAGAGAGTGTTGGTAACAGACTAAGTGAAAGCGGGCATCACTTGCCCATAGACTTATGCGTCTAAATTTGACTGATAAATTCTCTCTGCATTTTAATTTATTGTTCACGGCGTCAATGTGGCCTCTTTTAAGGAAATCGTTACACCAGTTCATGTTATTCTGAAACAATGATTACTCGGATATGATGATGTGTTTTATATCAGTTATTTAGAAAAAAAAGTAATTTGTTTTAGTGAAAATAATGTCAGGAAGTTTGTCATCAAATAATATTATTTGAAAATTCCAACTCCAAGTTAACCAGGTGTATTACAGGGTTTGTTTTGCATACAAATCCGGACTTTCCAAAGTCACTTTCATAACATCCATGAAGTAGGACAAAATAGTTTCATAGTTCATAATGCAACGGATTAGTATTTTTTCAGATAAGTTCCATTTCCATTCATAATTGATTTTTTAATGCTTTCTACCTTGCTAAGTGCCAAGTTTGCCACAAGAAACCTTTTACAACGTTATTTTTGGTGCTTAGAAGGAGTGACACGCGAATCTCACTTCCATCTTCACCCTTGTTTCCTTATCTTCCCCAAACTGACTCATGTCTCAAGAAAGAGAATAAGAAAAATGATGAACGCGAGCTTGACACGATAATAAACTGACCTTTTCCTTGCGTGGCTCGAGCCTGCCCAGAGCGAGGGCTGCATTAGAATGGAAACCGCGCGCCCTGACAACAAAGACTTGACCGTGTTTGCCGAACGAGTGTGTCTTGTAGCGGGCAACGGCGTTTGTTGTTAGTGTGATCGATGGCACACTGCGAGAAGGGCTTCGAGAGCGAGGGGTCGTCGCTTGCACTTGCACAAGGGCATTTGTTCGTCCCGGCTTTTCTGGCGGGATCGTGTTGGAAGTCCAGTTGCTGCGGCGTGAGGGCGTGGAGGCTTTGGGAGGAGCGCCGCGCCGGTGTGAAGGGTGACGGGCCCCTTTAATACCCGAAGCCTGGTCATTAGCAGTGATTTTGAATTGTAGGAAATTTGTTTTTAGATACTTCGGCGCTTTGATTCCTCTCTGTTCTTGTAACAGACCCTCACCGTTGGCCGTAATATTAAACCATATTAGTGAGCATTGCAGTTATGATTGTTGGCGAAAATTGTTTGCGATGTTTCATGATGTGGATATATATTATTATATTTGGTACGATTTGAAGTGAAAGTAAGGTTTCATGCAATGCTTCCGGATAT
>NW_028234409.1:16453369-16460869 GCF_977035675.1 Penaeus japonicus | reverse complement strand
GGTGGAGGTGGAGGTGGAGGTGGAGGTGGAGGAGGAGGAGGAGGAGGAGGAGGAGGAGGAGGAGGAGGAGGAGGAGAAGAAGAAGAAGAAGAAGAAGAAGAAGAAGAAGAAGAAGAAGAAGAAGAAGAAGAAGAAGAAGAAGAAGAAGAAGAAGAAGAAGATGGAGGTGTTGGTTGAGGTGGAGGTGAAGGTGGAGGTGGTGGTGGTGGTTGTGGTTGTGGTGGAGGAGGCGGTGGTATAGGTGGAGGAGGAGGTGGTGGTGATAGTGATGGTGGAGCAAGTGGAGGTGGTGTTAGTGTTCCAATTTATATATGAATTTAGCCAACGACAATCGGTATCGGTGGAAAAGAAGAATAAAAGGGGGGGAAGATGATGACAGTGGTGATGATGAAGCAGAAGATGAATATGATGGAGGAGGAATAGCTGAAGGAGAGAAAAGGAAAGGAGAAGAAGAGGAAGTAGAAGGAAAAGGAAAGGGAGAGGAAGAGAAGAAGAAAAATGAAACAGGGAGCTAGACTCCCGAGACTTCTCTGTCCCCTCACACAAGCGTACAATAAAACACTACCGATGTGGACACACTTTGTCAAACATGCAATACACACACATTGTTGACAGAGTGGAGAACGTGCTTGCACATATGTTTATACGATGATTATGGTATTTATAACACAAACACCATTTATACCATGTTAGGAGCAATATACACTACACTCTAGCTAATGACTTGAGTAGCTATGATAAAGTGTCACTGTGTTAGGTACTGTATAACTCATGAACTCTTAAGTGCACAAACATCTTAGCGGTCTGTGAAGCTCGTCTGTGTCCTCATGCACTTAGCGTGATTCATTCTAAGTGGACTCCCATACACCCGCGTTAAGACTCCGTCCTTCGCGTAGATGTGTTTATTTGCGTCATAAACGTTTCAGCATATATGAGATCCAGGTGACGAAGCTGGGTTGTATTTGACACCTGAAGTATAGATTCCATACATATTACGTAGGACTAACTACATCCACACACACACACACACACACACACACACACACACACACACACACACACACACACACACACACACACACACACACACACACACACACACACACACACACACACACACACACACACACACACACACACACACACACACACACACACACACACACACACACACACACACACACACACACCAGAACTGTAGTAATTTTGTAGTATGTTCTGCGCTTTTGGCAGGAGATAACGGCCGTCTGGCGTAGCAGAGTCGTCTTTATGTGTCCGCGTATTCGCATTCTTTGTTAAAAATAGTCAAACTTTGTTCCTTTCCTCAGACGGTCGATGCATTTTTGTTTGGGTGAGTTTATGTGTTTATTTGTTTGTTTATTTCTTTTTTATCATTTTTTCCCCGTTTCTTAAGAGGTAGGGGGGTGGGGGTAACATGTCCGACTCTTTTTAAGTGATGCCGTAACTTGGAACTGTAACTATACTTGTGTGTGTGTGTGTGTGTGTGTGTGTGTGTGTGTGTGTGTGTGTGTGTGTGTGTGTGTGTGTGTGTGTGTGTGTGTGTGTGTGAGCGTGAGTGTGAGTGAGCAAGTGAGTAAGTGAGTGAATAAATGAGTGAGTGAGTGAGTCGTTTACATCGTCTTTCATTAGATGAGTTAGCGGCATTGATGTTAATTGTTTGCTCACTTACGTAATTTATGGAGCTTGATAAAGTCGTTACGATAATTGAAGTAATCAAATGAGTATATAAATGACCATTGATCACCTGCAATAATGTTCCACGAATGCTTTTGCAATTCCGTGATGCCTCATAACATTAAACGCACCTGCAATTGACGGTGAAGCTAATGTATTATTCCTCGTTCTACGTATTGCGCTTCGCCGCTGACTTGCTGAACCCTTCAAGCTGCATCGCACTCTGTTTACGCTGACCTTTAGGAGACGCCTCATTCGCACTAGACTCCCCCCCCCCCCTGGCCCGGCACATTATAGCCTGCCATCTCCATAGCACTAAAGCCGGCGTTTGCTCTCGACTTTATTGCCCGGGGATGACTTCATTGGCTTCCGGCTCCAGATGCCAGCCGCTGTACGGTCGCTTGGGCGGCGACGGTGCTTCCCTGCGCGGTGTGAGTCGTGCCTCACACTTCCCCTGTCTTGTCCTTGGCGGCGGAGGGATGCTTGGAACTCCTCTCCTCTCGTAGGATTCCTCTCGTAGGATTCCTCTCGCCCTTTTGAGGGATGCGTCCTTTTCGTTCAGTTAGGATGACGGGAGTGGGTCGCAACCTCCATTCTCATTACGAAGGAGGGGAAGGGAAGGGAAGGGAAGGGAAGGGAAGGGAAGGGAAGGGAGAGGAGGAGAGGGAAAGGGAGGGAGGGGAGGGGATGGGGGAGAGGAGGGAAGGGAAGGGGAGGGTAGACTGGCTGTGTCGGTTCGACGCGGAGCTTGCGAGGGCCTCATTATCAGGCTAAAGAGCATGAACGCGCGGCCATTATGCACCTCGGAGCTCGACGTGTCCCAAAGGAATGATTATCGTGCACCCGCATCTCTACTCCATCCTGCTTTCACTCGCTTGCCACGTCCTTATCCTACCTTATCTAGCGTCCTTATCCTGCCTCATCTAGCGAGGCAGTGTGAGGGCCGTCCATCGCATTCGGTGTGGAGCACAGCTTGACTAACACCTCCTCCTGCCTGTCCTACCATGGGCCTCGCCTGCTCTCTTTGCTTTAAATTATCACGCTGCTGTCTCCTCTCCTCTGCTTGGGCGGCTTGATACTTTATTTTAGTTCGTAACTTGGCGGCCTCGTGTTTTTGCTTTGTTGTCCTGTCTTGCCTTCCCAGGAGCATGTATATTTACTTCGGTTTTCCCATCCCTTTGTTAATGGGGGAAATGCAGAATCAGCATGTAATCCCAAAGCAGCCTCTCTTAGAAGTTAAATTCCCATATGAATCCTGAGGAATTTGACTTGGCTAAAGCCTGCAGGGGAGGTGACAAGTTTCGCTAAAGAATGCAGCATCCGTTTTCCCACGTGCCTTTGAGCCTTCGGTTTGTTTGGTTGTTCCCAACACAGGCTCTCCTTTTTTACCCCCAGCATCAGCATTAGCTCCTCCAGTTTCCAAAGTTCACGCTCTTGGCTGCATAACAACAAGCTCTTTTTCATGTCATACCAGCGGCCTTCTCTTTCATGGCTGAAGTCTTTTTAAAAATCATGAAGATTTTGACTTATTGTTATTTCGTGCCGATGAGTCTTTGTCATTCTCTTTTTTATTTTGTGGTCTATTGATGTTATGTTGGTCTTAAATGTGTATGTGATTACAAATGTAGTAGGTCAGATTACCTGTTTCATTTAGATCTCTTAGAATTGCTTTTAGGGGCCAACCCCTAAAGAAATACTTGAAAAAAAACACACACGAACACGCACGCAATCACCCCCCCCTCCACGCTCCCATGTATGTATGTATACGATCCTTGAACACACCTAAAAGAAACATGAACGGTATGTTGAAAATTGGTTCATGTTACGAAATGTTTTTTATATTTTTATTATCGTCAGTTAGTAGAGCATAAACCCCACAAAACGCAATATGCGACTCCTATTACTAATTTATTAAACGTAAGCCAGTCATGACGCAAATAGGCACAAACAAGCTCGGTAAACCTGACGTGTTGAAAAACAAAGTGGTCAGTGGGCACAAATATGCGTTTTTTAAGGCTGCCGGCGGCCCATTTTTTCTCTCTTTTTTCTACAGTTGATGTTCGGTTGTTTCAGGTTTCCTTTTTCTTTTTTTCTTTGTTCTTTCTTTATTTATTTATTGTGTTTTCAATTATTTTTTCAGACGCGTCAGAAAATTAAGGGAAGGATCCTTGTGGCGTAAACAGACGAGAAATTACTATAGATATTTTCTATTTTTTTCCCAATCTATATCATCCCCAGTCCGCACTGAAGTAATTGTCGTCTCCGGCCGTGCTCCCCCAGCTGGAGGCCACTGTCCCCGGCGTTATCTCGCTCCCCCGCTCCTTAATGAGGGAGATTACGCCGCGCCGGGATCCTCCTTCGCTCCTTAGGCGCTGCTGCTCCTTCATGCGTCCCGTGATGAGAGCCTGTGAGATCCTCTTCAAGGGGGAGATACGGTTTTGTGCACACACACACACACACACACACACACACACACACACACACACACACACACACACACACACACACACACACACACACACACACACACACACACACACACACACACACACACACATACACATACACATACACATACACATACACATACACATACACATACACACATACACACACAAAGAGAGAGAAGAGAAGAGAAGAGAGAGAGAGAGAGAGAGAGAGAGAGAGAGAGAGAGAGAGAGAGAGAGAGAGAGAGAGAGAGAGAGAGAGAGAGAGAGAGAGAGAGGGTGATAATGACAGTGTGTGTGTGTGTGTGGTCATTTCCCCCCTTTTCCCTGGCCAGTGACCATTTTTCACGTGCACTGAAGACTATTCCACTAGACACCATCGACCCAACACGCACGCCAAGTAAACACGCTGTGTATGGTGTGACTCGGCCCATTGTGCTTGGCGTGTGTGATATCCCTCCCCTAATGCGTGTGCCTTCCTAGCCCGCACCACCTCATTTTCTCCTTCTCCCCTACCCCTTATACCCCCCCCCCTTCCTCCCTCCCTCCCGAAAAGCAGTAACAAGGCCAGCGGTATCCCGGGAATTATGCAGAGGGGGGTGCTAACATAAGCGATAATCTGCCCCGTGATGATGAAGAGGCGATAATGATACATGAGAGCGGATAGCTGACGGGATAGGAGCGACGTAGAAGAGATGTCGAGTGTTTTTGAGGGGGGGGGGGGGTGTTGGAAGGGGACGCAGAGAGGATGGATGTCGAGTCTTCGGGATCGGTTGGCGGAAGGGCTTTGATTTTGGTTCTCGTGTCCTACTTGTCTTAAAGCTGTTTTTGTTTTTGTCTTTTGTTTTTTATTCATTCTTTGTTGTTGTCTCATTCGCGTGGTCAGTTTTATTTTCTATCCCTCCATTTCTTCATTTCCTTTCTTTGTTGTGCTCTAATCCTTGCTGTTTTTTCTTCTCTTTCCTCCTCTTCGCCTACGAAATTCTATCTTCCTCCTCAATTTTCTTGTTGTTCCTGTTGTTGTTTTGGTTGTTGATGCTGCTGCTGCTGTCCTTCTTCTTTTTCTCTTTTCTCTTTTTATTTTTCTTCTCCATCTACTTCCCCTTCTCCTTCATCTACTTCTTTCTCTACCGTTACTTTTTTCTACTACTTTAACTTCTTTCAACATTTTCTGTTTCCTTACAATACTTTGCCCTTTTACGTATACGTTTATATGCCTCCCATAATTCCCCGCTTCCCGCATTTCTTGCATTTTTCTTATCCCTTTTAACATGCACGTCCTCTAGTAAATCCTACTTTGCATCACTTACGATATCGTCGCCTTCCCTCCCTTCAGAGCATCCATTATCCTGATACCCTTTTAAGCCCTCCCTCCCTCCTTCCTTTCTTCCTTCTCTCGTCGCATCTCTTCTCCTCGGAATTTGGTTGACTCGGCAGCCTGAGGCTCCTCAAGGGCAAAGCACCGCATTTAGGGCTTCACCGTTAGAAGGCTTTTGCAAAGTGAGGAGTCAGGAAGTGCAGAGCAGGAATTGGGTTAAAAATCGGCCGTTTCCGTGTGATGGTAAAGGGTCGGGAGGCTGTGTTGAGGGGGTTGAAGGTGCTAACGAGAGGACTGTGAAATTGCAGTCGTCGAATGGAAGTATGATGTTTCGAGTACAAGGATTATTGTATGGTAAGCGGCATTGGTTTGCGCCGCGTGAAACGGGCGAATGTTGCAGTGGCTAGGTTTATGGAGGTTTATTACGGAAACAGCGATATTCAGGGCTTAGCGATACGGACGTGGTTGCACGGAGAAAGAGTTCAGGAAATGGTGACGCATAGACGTACCCTGAATAGAGATGAGAGCCAGTCGATGCCCTGGGGTGTGCATTGCAAATGGGGGCTCAGGCAGAGGCAGTTATTTCTTAGCGATCGTGATGCACCTCACGAATTCTAACCTCGCACAGGGTTTAAGAAGGGAATCGCTTGAGGAATATATAATGTACTTGCATTACATTTCTGGGGTATACGATAAATAAAAAGGAAAGCGAGAGGACTGTGTGGCTCACAAGGATGGCGCGGGGCGGGGCCTCGCTGGTTGTCCCAGTGCCAGCGGCGAGAATCTCCCTCGCCATCGTCGCCTCGGGGCTCTTCGTCTCGCGCTGATGGCGTCATTTGTCCCGCCTTTGTTGTCTGCTGTCTGCGATGGGACCTCTGATGGATGCGAATCTGATCGGCTACTTTTGCTCGCTTTGCCGGCGAAATTGGCATTATGCTTCCCTGCTTTCTTCTGATACTTACATGAAAGGGAAATTTGAAAAAAAAAGTCTAAAATAAAAGAATTAGTTTCACCTGTTTTTAAGTAATGTCAGTTACGATGAATTGATATGATATATTCCTTTGGTTTACCTTTTTTCCTTTAATATTTTCTCTCAAAGCACAACTCCTTCATCGGCAAGGAGATAATCATGGCCTCAAATAGTCCCATCCGCCTGCCTCGCACCCTACAACAGAAAATCGGAGACCATCTTCGGATAAGCTAAGAGAACCCCCCCTTCCCTCCCTTTATAGCATATTAGAATAACGCCGCCTGTCCCCCTCAACATCCCAGAATAACCACGTCTCTCCCATCCCCATTCCATTCCAGAATAATTCATCCTTCCCCAGTCCCTGCCACCCCCAACCCCCATTCCGGAATAATCTTGAGAGAAGATGCCCCCCTCCTGTCGTCCTGGCCCCTTCCTCCGCCTGACATGAGGAACTGGACAAGCTGTTGGGGGGAACACTTCATGCTGAACTAATTGTAAACAAAACAAGGGAAAGGGAAGGGAGGAAAACACACGAGTATACCGAAGGCCTTTACGCTATATTATTTCCTCAGGGCATGATATGGTGAAAAGGTCTTTGGCATATTCATGTATTTTCCTTTTTTTCCTTCGTTGTTTTGTTTATGAGCTGTTGCGTCTATAATGGGACTTCAGCGGGCCATTCTAGTGGAAGCGGCGGCAGGATGGGGTGTCGGGAGGATAGAAAACAGATTAATAACTCTACCTGTAATTGGGTTAGGTGTTGGCGTGACACTTTTCACGAGTTCGCTCATAAAAGATGCATAGCTTTTCATTTTTGTTGAATATTTTTTTTCAATAAGGCAGAGTGAAAACATGTCGGCCAAATTTGCACGGATTTGAATTTGAACCGTGTTTGTCTGTGTGTTTGCGAGGGAGGGAGATAGAGAGAGAGGCATGAAAAAGGGGAAATGGGAAAAAAACCAGAAAGAATGAGGGAAGAAGAGACAAAAATCGGAGCAAGGAAGAAGAATAGAGAAAAAAGAAGATGTAGGAAGGGAAAGGGCATGGAAATATCTGTACATGCATATTGA
>NW_028234409.1:16435869-16438369 GCF_977035675.1 Penaeus japonicus | reverse complement strand
GATAGGGCGTGCTCTCTATTGCCTCTTTCCTGACGTCATCAGTTGCTTTTATGCCTTTTCCCCTTCCAAGGCTAAGAGAGCGGTTGTGAACTGAAGGCGCAGGTCGAACCGGGGGTCTGGGATTTGATTTGATTAGTGGAGCGTTTGTTTTTATTTTTCGTTTATTTTGTTGCTGGTGTTGTTCTTAAGATTGTTATTGTTATTATTGTTATTATTATTATTATTCTTGTTTATTATTCTTGTTTATTATTATTGCTTTTATTATAGTTTTTGTTATGTTATAGTTATTATTATTATTGTTTATTATCATTTATATTTCATTTATTTGTTAACAATTGTTTTATTGTTTCATATTTAATGGTTTCTTTTTTCCCTCTGATTCATATTTATTTACTTTTTGTTGTTGGACTTTCCGATGAGTGAAGGCAGTGGCTGTGGGACGGACGGGCTGCGTACTTTTTGGTCAGCGGCGAGGCATTGCAAACCGCCATCCATCGAAAACCCATGGGATTAGGCAGCGACAGATGGGTTAATATTGTAACGCGTTAATGGAATCTGCACCTGAGAGGGAAGGGGGCGGGATTGATAGTTCGGTTGAATTTATTATTATTGGATAGGTATTGGCGGCTGCTGATCACCTCTCCCTACCCCACTCCCCCATCCTCCCTATTCGCCCCCTCCCCTCGCATCCCTTTCCGCCTTTAGCCTTGATCAGGTGAATTACGTCTTGATTAATGACCCTCTCAATCAACGCGGGTTTTAGAGCCACGCGGCGTTTTACGTGATTTCGGGAAGGCAAGATTTCTTCTTTTAGGATTTTGAAAAGGGGATATACCGCTCTGGACGCAAAGTCAGCTGTGAGAAGGGGAAAATAATGGTCTGTATCTTCAGCTGATGTCTTGCGATATAAAGCGACGCTGGGAATTTCGTCGAGCGCCGAACGCCAGCTGCCAAACTAGATCAAATTCCATATTGCAGTTTGGAGTTGGCAATCTGATTCAATTGGCAATCTGGCAGGATTGTATCTCGGGGGACGCCCGGCTTGCCTCGTGTCATGCAGCCGTTTTTTCTGGCTTGGGGGTTGAATTCGTTTTCGTAGTACATGCTATATACCTGCCTCGACTGGAAACAATTTACATGCAGAATGGTGTGTGTATGTGTGTGTGAGGGGGGCGGGGGGTCTGGCCATAGGGAGACAAAGAAGAGTAATGCGGTAACTCAGAGAACACAGTTTTCGTTGTCTTTATGTATGTGTCTGTGTAATAGACTGCAAAAGTGTCACACACAGAAGTCATGAAATCTGCTTTCGCTTCTCGCAGTAAATTAATTTTAGGGGGATTACTGTCCAGGATGTGAAAGAAAGAGAAAATTACGCGTGGATGTGTAAGTGTGTGTGCGTGTGTGTGTGTGTGTATGTGTGTGTGTGTGTGTGTGTGTGTGTGTGTGTGTGTGTGTGTGTGTGTGTGTGTGTGTGTGTGTAAAGATGTGTAGGCTCAGTGATAGATGGAGAGACGAAATGGCGACCAAAGAAGCGCCGGAAGAAACAGGAAAGCCACGCAGCATGCATAATGCTGAAGGCAAGAAATGCAAAACAGAATCGGTGCACGAGAGACTCCCTCTCGTTGCGAGAATGGCGGCGGAAGAAGCGAGGAGCGCGCAGGGGATCGGATGAACTCAAACTTCCACGAGGGAAATCAGTTGAGGCTTTATGAGGCTCGGGAGATGGAGGGATGTGATTAAGAGCTACGACTCAGCGCTGGGTCGTTCCCGAAATTATGTTCACTTCCAAGGACGACTTGCCCGCGGTACTAATCCCGGAGCTGAAGTATGACGTCATTCGTAAGGACATCAAGGCGAGGACCTAGGCTAGAGAAACTAAGATTAGTTACTGCTCTGTGACAACGTTTTGTAGTATGATTGTATTAGTTCAGACGCGTATGATATGCCTCGTACGTATATACTGTACTCTGTATAAGGTCACGGGGAATCCCCAAAATGGATTAAAAATAAGCGCGTATTTAAAATCTTTGAAAACGTCTTTTAAAAAGAAATTGATATAAAGGATTCTTTTTGAATAGCAGGATTTAGAGCGGAAGGTAAAATAAAAAGAGTTTAAAGCAGCTTTACTTTAACAACCTAGCAATGAAAACAGAAAGTAGGATGGTAAGATTATAGCAGAGCCATGAAAATAAGTACTGTTTATGATTACGCAACAGATGAATGATTAGCAAGCCAGAAACACATCATAAGCGTTGTAAGTATGATTGCTAGAATAATTAGATTGTGAGCAGACAGTTTAATTAACGAAATAAAAAGATGAATGATACAACGATAGATGGATAAGTAAAGTAAGACTTTAAAGTAAGACGGAAGATTCGAATATATAACTTACGCAGCAAGATTAGCACAGTTGCTAGTGAAGAGGGTGATGGAGGCCAAGTGACAGCGAATGAGCGAGTGGTTGACGTAGCCTACCCGAGACAGCACACACACACACACA
>NW_028234409.1:16398369-16428369 GCF_977035675.1 Penaeus japonicus | reverse complement strand
TGTGCACGGTGCAACCAACAAGTAAAGTATCTGTTGCTGCTTTATGGTGTTGCACATCAATAACACAGCGGAAACTAGAGCCCGGAAAATTCGAAAGTTTCCGCACTTGATTCCGTTAATTCCCCTTCGATTGGTAAAGTTTGACGGAAAAGTAGCCAATGGGGAGACGGACGAGAAGGAGGAATGAAGACGTCCGTGTGGAGAAGAGCGGATGAGAGCGGTTTGTTTTGCCTTTTTACGTTGGTGAGGATTTTTTTTTTTTTTTGGGGGGGGGGATTTATTGGATGAATTTATGTGTAAACACTGGGATTAATTGGTACTAATGATGCTGTTATGCTCAACATATCTGTTTCTGCTTAACAAAATGCGAAATCTGCGTCTCTGTCGCGACGAGATATGCCTATAAATCACAAGAGACTCATTTCTGTCTGCCGTAGTCGAATTCGGCGCGTCGTCTCGGTTTCGTTGCACACGTCGCGAAGAGCGAAGGAAACGCGCGCCTGAGTTCTGCTGCATTCCGTTGCTTCTGTGGAGACACGGAAGACCTGCAGTACTTCGGCCGCCCGCAATGGGGAAACTTTGGGCGTCCGGGTAATTTACGCTTTCTTTTGGGCGACTGTTTGAGTACGAGAAGTGCCTTCGTCGGCACTCATACTGCTGCATTTGCCTTTTATTCTATTTTTATTATTACCATTGCTGTTAGTAGTAGTAATAATGATATTATTGTTGTTGATTTTTGTTATCGTTATTGTTGGCATTATTATTGTTATTATTATTCTCATTTTTAGTATTATTATTATTATGATTATTGCTATTATTATTATTATCATTATTATTACTATTGTTGTTATTATTATTACTGTTATTAATGTTGTTGTTATTGTTGCTGTTGTTATTATTAGGATTGTTATTACTATTATTATTATTATTATTATTATTATCATTATTATTATTATTATTATTAATTTTTCATAATCACCATCACCATTACCATCATCGTCATCACCATCATGTTATTATTGATATGTTGTTGTTTTTTATTTTTTTTTTCTTCGTTGCGGTTACTGGACACTGTGATTCCGTTACTTGGTATATATTTGATAGCACAGATTGCATGATGGGCGCAGTTGCAGGGCAGGGGTTTACATAATGATGTCATAGAATTAATTTCTAAAAACCGGTATTGTCGTAGACGGAAAAAAACGATGGCTGGGTTAATTTCAAAAGAGAACACCCGTGGGCCGAATCAGGTGCGGTTGTCACATAAATTCCAGTGGACTGTGTGGCACCGAACCTTTTTATCGTTGATTTTTCTCGCAGCAAAACACCACTGGCACTGTAACTTACGGTCACCATGTCTAAGGACAGTTATTGCGCAGAAGAGGAAGAGGAAGAGGAAGAGGACCGGGCCGAACTCGTGCCACTTCTTCACGCTTCATTCTGTTGGAGAAGGCTTGACTGATAGTGGAAGAGGAGGAGGTGAAGGAGATGGGGAAGAGGAAGAGGTGAAGGAGAAGGGGAAGAGGAAGAGGAAGAGGAAGAGGGTGAGGGTGAGGAGGTGGTGAAAGGAAAGGGAAGAAGAGGAAGAGGAAGAGAGGGAGGAGGAGGTGAAGGGGAAGAGAAAGGGAAAGGGAAAGGGGAAGAGAGAGGGAAAAGGAAGAAAAGGAAGAGGACGAGGAGGAGGTGAAGGGGAAGGGAAAGGGAAGAAGTGGAAGGTGAAGAGGAAGAGGAGGGGGAGAGGAAGAAGATAGGAAGAAGAAGAAGAAGAATGAAAAGGAGAATGTGGCGGTGGTGGTGAAGGGGAAGGCAAAAAAGAGAAAGGAGACTAGGAAAGGAAGAGAGAAGGGGAAGGGGAGAAGGGGAAATGGAAGAGGAACAGAAGAGAGAACAAGAAGGGGAAGGGGAAAAGGAAAGAGGAGGAACAGAAGGAGAAGAAGAAGAAGAAAAAAAGACGACGAGGACGGCGACGACGACGACGACGTAAAGACGGAGACCAAGACGAAGAAGACCAAGAAGACGCAAACCGATGAGACGGAGAGGAGAAGAGCCAGCTCGCCGCCTGTCGCTACAGACTGGAATTCGAGGCGCCGGATACGAGACAGAAGATGTCCCGAGCGAGATGAGATTGAGCTGGAAGGGCGATAAAGACTCGTACTCACGGCCTGCAGACGGCGAAGATAGGATTGGGCAGAAGACAAGGACCGTTTGGGCGAGGATAGCGATCTGCGGGATGCAATGGAGAAGGATGCCCCTGTGGATTCGATTGTTGCAGTTAAGATGTAGGTTAAGATGGCTTGATAGAGTGGTGATTAAATGTGATTTTGATGATTTGATATATATCCATGTTATTAGGGCATGTTGCATTCAGCCAGTCATTACCAAAGCGCATCTTGCATCCCGCACCCCCCTTCCCCACACACACGTACACACACGCACTCAAACACAAAACAATGCAGTAACGTCGAGTAAATGATCCCCTCATATCCAGGTGTGAGGCTTGTGCTAATGGGGATGCATGAGTCCCTTTCATCACTTTTACTAACTTCCCCTCATCTGCATTAAGCTATATCCGTAAAGTCTGTGATGTACTATAAATTTCCCGTAATTGGAGAGTTATTTGCACACCGTGATCAGCTTGCCATGAACTGTAAACAGAACGAATCTGTGGTGTTTTTATTTTGTTTATTTTTTCATGTTTTTATTTGTTGACAGGTATCACGTGACGGATGTTATTCAGAATTGCGTGTTGAGATGCCTTTTATTGGCGTATTTATTTTATTAGTTATTTAGTAACACGCATGCACACACCTGGTACATGCACGCACACACACGCACACACACACACACACACACACACACACACACACACACACACACACACACACACACACACACACACACACACACACACACACACACACACACACACGCACGCACACACACACACACACTCGCACGCACGCGCGCGCGCACTCTTTTTCTCTCTTTCTCACTCTACCGGCTGACCTACCTACCTATTTACCTTTCTCCCTCTCTCCTTCCCTCTCTTCTCCCTCCCTCCTTCCCTCCCTAAACTCAATTACAGCGGCTGTAATAAGCATGCCAAGCACCACCGAGGTACTCACGAAGGAGCCGCAGCGTCGCCGCCTTGCCTCGCCTCATGGCCTTCAAGGATGACAGAATCTCCGCTGGAGGCCAACCTTAAGGGGCGGACAAGGACGCGCTTGGCCACTCTTCCTGCCGCGTGAGATTCTGCGAGGCACTCGGGAGTCGCTTTTTCCCGCGTGTCCCTCCTCACATTATATTTCGTTTCCTCACATTATGTTGAGTGTCTTGTGGATGTGTTTTAGACCTAATTTCTGACTCGATTTTATTTTGGTATTTATTTTGCAAAGAAAAATAAAGTATAAATGAATGAAGTGTTTGGTGTGTGTGTATGTGTGTGGGGGGATGTTTTTGACTTAATTCTGACCTGTTTTTATTTTAGCATTTATTTTGCAAGAAAAAAAAGATATACAAATGAATTGATAGATAAATAATTTATGTTTTTTTTTTTTTGACTTAATATTCGGACCATTGTTTTTAAAACGTTTGCATTATTTCATTGGAAAAAAAGATATTCCTGTGCGTGATTGATAGATAAATAATTTATGGTCCCTTTTTGTAGGTCTGCCAGTTTCTCGTCACGTATATTGTCGGCTCATTCCTTTGCTTAAAACGGCAGGCGAGAGAGCAATTAATTTCAGCTTGGGATCCAATTTTCCTGTGCGTGCTTGGGATGCTGGATGCTTTTGGTCAAGACTAATTCGATTTCCAGGTGTCCCACTATTGCAAAAACTTCAGCTGTGGGAATGTTGTTTATTTGCATTTTCTTAAAAGAAAAGAAACTGATGTATCCTCCTAATCATACATTTTTCCTGCCGTCTTTCCTTTAAACCTTCCTTCACATACCTGACTTCTTGCCTTCCCTCTTTCCTTCTTTCCTTTCATCCCTCTTTCCTTTCTTTATTATTTCATTCCTTCCTTTCTTTCTTCCTTCCCTCGTTTCCATCTTTCATTATTTCCTTTCTTCCCTCCATCATTTCTTTATATTCCTTCTTTCCTTCATTAATTCATTCCTTCCCTCTTTTTTCCTTCTTTCCTTTCTTTCCTCCATCCTTTTCTTATTTCCTTCCTTCTTTCATTCATTCATTATTTTTTCTTCTTTCCTTTCTTCCCTCCATCCTTTTTTTATTATTTCATTCATTCTTTCCTTCCATTCCTCCAACCTTCCGTGGCCTGCCATCCATCCATCCATCTATCTATCTATCTATCCATCTATCAGTATACACAAGAACAAACTAAAATAGACGGAGGATAGACACCAAAAAATAAAAGACCAAAAGTGCACGATTGACAATCACGTCAAAATGGAGCGAAACCGGCCGCCAATCTCACTATGGCTCAAGAAACTCTATGAGGAACAAAACTGCAAAAGATCAGTTGCAGACCTTCACACGCCGATGATACCCCCTCTATCCCTCCCTTCCTCCTATCTTCCCCTCATCCCATCATCCCATCCTCCCTCCATCCATCCATCCTCCCTCCACCCTCCTTCCCTCCATCCTCCCTCCCTCCATCTTCCCTCCCTCCATCCTCCCTCCCCCCTCGTCCGAACACCCCGTCGGGCCATTTGTCTTGAGTGGAAATATTTGCAAAGTTTGGTGGCAGTGATTCAGCAGGGCTCCGCGACCCTCCCTCGGGACGCGGCAATGGGGTCCCGCTCGGCCCGAACTTCTTCCTCACACTGACGACCCAAGTTTCCGAGTCCTTTTTCCTTCGCCTTCTTCCCCGCCCGTCATAGCCTAATGATGCTCTCCGCATACTAAAGCTAGCTTGTGTTGCTCTTTTACGAGGCGAAGACTTATGGGGGGGTGGGGGGGTTCATCTCCCTAAACCCCATAACCCACCCACCACGCCTGGCTCACTAGGAGACTGGGTTTTTCTCTCGATTTTCTGTTCTTTTCTTTTCTTTGATGTGGTATTACGCGTCTTTTTTTTAGTCTTGGGATGAGTCTTCATACTTTCTTAGTTTTTTTTTTTTTTTTTGTGTGTGTGAATGAGCTGCCTTATTGTTTTATTTCTGTTCTTATTTTTTATTTTAGAAATTTGCTTTCCTGTTTCATCGTTTAGTAATTAAGACTTTCAGGTGCGAGTTTAATGGAAAACACAGGTATAAAGAGCGGTGAGATACAAAGCACGGGGTTCCATTACGAAAATCTCTCCCCGGGATTGTAGCAAATAATCAGACATATTTACGTACACACTCACACGAATGCAACGCACAAACACAAATGCACGAACGCTGAAAGAGAGAGATTGACGTTAATGTTTATGTGTTGTAAAAAGGTTGCTGTTCAGCTAGGAAAAGAAAAAAAAAGAGTTAGAGGGAGAGAGTTATTTTTAAACTTGGAACATGATGGCGAGGGCGGGAGGAAGGCGACCGAAATTTTGATAGACTATTTATGAGAGAAGTTGTGGCACGATAACAGAGAGAGGGAGCTTCAGGAATATCGGTCTATCTGTCTGTATCTTTGAGTCTGTATAAGACGTTGCTTATTTTGAGGCTCTGTTTTTTTACGAAGTAAATTATCTTAATTATTGTGTAAAGGTGATGCACTAACACTCGAGGTGTTCTAAAGGACAGGTGAGAGAGAAGGGAATAGAAATGGGGAAACGAGATAGAGAGAGGTAGAAAGAGTGATAGAGGGTGGGAGACAGAGAGAGAGAGAGGGCAGGATAGGTAGAGATCGATGGTGGGAAAGAGAGAGAGAGAGAGAGAGAGAGAGAGAGAGAGAGAGAGAGAGAGAGAGAGAGAGAGAGAGAGAGAGAGAGAGAGAGAGAGAGAGAGAGAGAGAATGGGTGTGAGAAAGAGAGAGGGAGGAGAAAGAGAGAGAGAGCTGATGCAGACACGCCCGTCTGCCCTTCCGTGCGCGAGAGGGCCGGCCGCCATGCCCCTGACCGCACCGGCACGGAAGCCTCGACTTATGACCCGTTAATTACGCGGTCTGTGACGTGCGCCTCATCATTTTCCAGGCCGCCCGCCACCCCCGCTGTGTATACATTGTGCTTTACACACGCACCAAAACAGCCACGTTTTACTCTTTTTGCGCGTTTCTCTCTTTCGTATTAGTCTGTCCGGATGTGCTGTTTGTCCCCTCTGAGTTTCTGCTTTTGAGTTATTCACTTGAGTAGTTTATTTGCCTCTTCCGTTGTCTGTGGGCGGATCTCACGCTTATGCCATTAACACGTATACCTAGTCACTCATATTACACACACTTAAGGTTATTATTATCTTGATGTTTTGCTCAACCGTTGACTGCTTCAATCGCATTTCTTTTACATTTGTTGTTACTCGTTTTTGATCTCCTGACTTGATTTTTAAACATCCATAATTCCTCAAGTTACTAGAAAACAGAAAAATAAACACCGTATTATCGGAATATTTGAACCTCGCATCTATTTGATCTCCTACATCACGGAAGGGTGCCACAGGAGAAGTCAGCCTGGTTCTTTGTCCCTACGAGACGGCGGTGGCACTCGGTCATCACGTAAGCAAGCGGTTCAGCCTCATGGACGCCCACTCCTTCGCCGCTCGTAAATCTGTGCCTCCATTTTCCATGTCGTTGGAACTCTACGCCAAAGTGGTTGGGGGCGATACATTTCTTCTACTGCCTCTTCTCCTACTGTTTCTTTTCTTATTCTGTTTTTTTCCTCTACTTGTTATTATTTCTTCTTTCTTCTCCTTCTGACTTTTATCATCATCACCATCATCATCACTATTGTTATTATTATTATAAATGTTATTAGTGTAATTATTATAATATTATCATTATTATTATTATTATTGTGAATGTTATTATTATTATTATTATTATGAATGTTATTATTATTATTATTATGAATGTTATTATTATTATTATTATTACTATTATTATTATTATTATCATTGTCATTATTATTCCTCCTCCTCCATCTCCTCTCCTTTCTCTCCCTCCCCTTCCACCTCTTCCTCCTCTTCCTCCTCTTCTCCTCCTCCTGTGCTTCCACCTCCTGCTCCTCCTCCTCCTCCTCCTCCTCCTCCTCCTCCTCCTCTACTACTGCTACTACTACTACTACTACTACTACTACTACTACTACTACTACTACTTCTACTACTACTATTACTACTACTATTACTACTACTACTACTATTACTACTATTACTGCTACTACTACTACTACTTTTTTTCTCCTCTTCCTCCTCCACCTTCTCTTCCTCTTCTTCATCCTTTTCCTCTTTTCACACCCTCCTCTTCCACCTCTTCATCATCCTCTTCCTCCTTCCACCACCCTCCTTTTCTTCCTCTTCCTCCTCTTCCTCCTCTTCTCCTTCAATATCTACGTGACTTCTTGACCCGTCGCTGTTCTCCATAAGGCTGTCTGGTGAAGTCATTATCCTCTCCTCATTTTCCTCTCTTCAATTTCGTTCCTCATTTCCCTATGTTTTCTGTGTTGTTTTTTTTATTTTGGTTGTTTAAATGCCTTCCTGTTTGCATACCTGTAAGGGACAGGCGCTCTCTTTCTAAGATTCCGTGCCACAGCTACGCATTGCAGTATTGTTTGATACATCATGCAAGGGTCGTTTGCAATGGCGTATCGGGTTGAAGGCGGCCGGATGTCATGCAGAGTAATTATGCGTTGAGGCCTTCCGACTTTACAGCCCGCGTGACCTGGTGGGGGCGAGGGGGTGGGGGGGTAAGTGTGTATGAAGTGGGGGTGGGTGAGGGGGCGGGGGTTGGGGGGAGAGCAAGAGTCCACTAGGACGAAAGAAGAACGGCTGCGCGCTGGACTGGACTGGACGCGCCGGGGAGCTCTAACTTGTCGAGCTTTGGCTTTGACAGAAAAAGTGAATGGTGGAGTGAGAAATTGTCGTGGGTTGGCCGCTGGGTTGCGGTCGAGTGATATTGGCACAGGAGCGAACGCCGTTATTAAAACGCAGTCGAGCGGCATGGAGCGTTTTGTAACCGAGACTGGCGCGCCCTGATACACTTACACAAACTTTTTGATACACACACACACACACACACACACACACACACACACACACACACACACACACACACACACACACACACACACACACACACACACACACACACACACACACACACACACACACACACACACACACACACACACACACACACACACACACACACACACACACACATATTCGCGCGCGCGCCAATTGGAGAAAGTTTTTTAGTTTGAATGTAAGAATGCTTAAGAATGCGAATAAGAGAGGGTGTGTGAGTGAGAGCATGATGTAAAGCACTAACACATAAGCGTTAACGAGTAAGCTGCGAGGGCAGGAGAGGACTCTCAATGCGAGAGGAAATGACATAACGAGGAAAGCAGACGTTGTTTATCACGGCGATCTTCTTCTTAAACTGCGTAATTGTAGGGCGCCCCCTCGTTATCCTGGACTCCCCCGAATGCGTTCTTAATTAGTAATCATCTGCGATAATGAACTCCGGCGATTCCCCCGTGCGACTGCAGCGGGGTTCCGGCGGCGTCCCGGCGGGGGGGTAATAAAGCGCGAGGTCGTAAGGGCTTGCTCTCGGCCTCTTAACTCCAAAGGACAGCCATATCACCTGGAACTGAGGCAGGCGAGCGTGTAGGACAGATACTAGGACGTGTAGTACTAGGAGGTCGTGCAGTGTGCATGAAACGTGCCGGGCTTTACAATCCGGGGCGCAGGACGGATGGGTAGTGTGTATTACCTACTGAGCATGTAGAACTTGTAGAACACACACGCACACGTTCAGCTTTAGGACTTGTTGTCGAACGTGTTTAGCGTGTACTGCATGCAGAGGCTGCAAAGCTCCTGGACCTGGGCGAGTGTGTAGAAGGCGTTATAATTAACCAGGGATCCTTTGGGACGCACCGCAGCAGGCACCGGAAAGCAAGTTTAGGATATTATGCGTTATCCTTTTGTGCTGGCCTTTTCTGGTCATTCTGTTATAAATGTATTTAGGTTAATTTAGAAAAAAATATTGGATGTAGTATTATTTCACGGGATAGATATTAATTTTAATTGATTCGTGACAATCCCTCAGCTTATCTGTGTCGGTTGCAGCGCCATTTTCATTGTTTAGCTGCTCCCCTGACACTGCTGCCGCCAAACATATACAGCAGCCATTGTTCTGGATATTGAAAACGCTTAGTCGCGGACTTAAACATGGAAATCATAATTGAGTATTTATCTTGCGAATATTCTAGGGGCAGTTTGTTCAGGGTTCGCACAGTCCCTCGACAGCATAATCAGCCCAGTCTTTCTTTAGCCAAAGGCTTTCATCGAGACTTGGCTGATGAACCGCTCCTGACGATGTCGGAGGCTTTGGGTGCAGTTATCTATCTTGCGTGATAAATGACTCGGGATTATGGGTTCCACTGCGTCGAGGACATTCCGGAGTTTATGACACTAGTATAATGCCGCCGGTTTTACTGAACTGACAATATATTACATGGTGACGCCCAAGGATGGAGCCCTTGCATCAGACACAGACTGCATGACGACTGGGACAATGCATTGATGTTTATATTGCATTGACACTAAATTGATATTGTGCAAAACTTGTGTTGATATTACGTAATAGTCTGAACATTTTATTTGTACGCAAATAGATTTTTGTGTGATGAACAGTAGGCTACATGTGGATACCGTTATTATTACATAAAAAAGAATATTGTGTTAATGTTATATGAAATTAATACTATGTTCATATTACATACAGTGGGAAGTATCCGCCAGCTCAAGTGAACATGAATGTGGTATTAAGGGAGATCTTACCACGCCTTGGAGAAGACTTATGCCCGTACTAGACCTCTCCCTAGCTATGAAATTTACTTAATAAGTACAAGGAAATTGCCAAAGCTTAAGGAAGCTTATGACCATCATATAACTCTTAGTCTCACAGTACGGCACAGCAGAGGGGAGAGCGAGGGGAAGGGAAGCAGGGAAGGAATCATTAGCGAGTCTTATCATTCGGACTGAATTTGTAAGTCTGTGTTTACAAAGCATTTTCCATGTTTGATAGGCGTCAGAAGAAAAAAAAACGAAGCAAACCAAATAGTAATGTGCAGATGCCCATATATAGATATCCGTGAGTTTTGAAATATTTAAAGAGCAGAGGTTGAATGGAAGAAAATTGTTGCACAAATATTAAGATGTCTCATTTATCATTTGATTTTTTGATGGGACGGGAACATTTTATAATCATGCAAATTATGATTAAATCGCATGATAATTTGATTTGCATATGTCTCATATCTGGTAGAGAAAAGATATAAAATGGAAGAAGAAAAATTGGAATAAAAACAAACTAAAAAAAATAAAATAAAACGGGATAAGGAAGAAGTGGAGAAAAATAACATATTTTCCTTGAATCAGTTAAAAGAAAAGAAAAGAAAGAGAAGAATACGAGAAAGAAGAAGAGGGAAGATGTGGAGAAAAAACAACATATTTTCCTTGAATGGATCTGGCCATCATAAGTGATACAGCTTTTATACGCTGAGACGTCCATTCGTGGGAACTTAAATGTGGAAATATTTTACACAGAGCAGAAATGGCATTTCCTTGAGGTTGCCTCTATCATAGCCACGATTACGGCGGCCTGGCCTTAATGCTCAGGATATCTCGCAGATTACTCACGTTCCTGTCCCTTAAATGAGTCCCTTTTGTGAGATTCCAAGACAATCAGGATCCAAGAGTCTTAAAGAAATTCCCCTCACTCTCTCGCAAGATAGTCGCTGCCCTTTGCCTTCTCTTGCCTCTTCGGAGAGATCTCAGAAGAAAGCAGGTCAGGCCAATTGAATCCCTCATTTGGGATTTTGTTTACTGGCATTGTTTTCTGCAGAATTCTCACTTTCGTTCGATCATTCTCTCTCTCTCTCTCTCTCTCTCTCTCTCTCTCTCTCTCTCTCTCTCTCTCTCTCTCTCTCTCTCTCTCTCTCTCTCTCCCCTCTCCCTCTCTCCCTCTCCTCCTCCCTCCCTCTCCTCCCTCCTCCCTCTTCCCCCCCTCCCTCTCCTCTCCCCCTCTCTCTTCCCTCTCTCCCCTTTCTCTTTCTCTCTCTTTCTCTCTCTCTCTCCCTCCCTTCTCTCTCTCTCTCTCTCTCTCTCTCTCCTCTCTTCTCTCTCCCTCTCGCTCTCTCTCTCTCTCTCTCTCTCTCTCTCTCTCTCTCTCTCTCTCTCTCTCTCTCTCTCTCTCTCTCTCTCTCTCTCCCTCTCCCTCTCTCCCTCCCTCTCTCCCTCTCCCTCTCCCTCCTCTCCCTCTCCCTCCCTCTCTCTCTCTCTCTCTCTCTCTCTCTCTCTCTCTCTCTCTCTCTCTCTCCTCTCTCTCCTCTCTCTCCCTCTCTCCCTCTCTCCCTACCCCTCTCCCTATCCCTCTCCCTACCTACCTACCTCTCTCTCTCCTTCTCTCCCTCTCCCTCCCTCCCTCCCTCCCTCCCTCCCTCTCTCTCTCCTTCTCTTTCTCTTCTTCTCTCCTTATCTTTATCTCTCTCTCTCTCTCTCTCTCTCTCTCTCTCTCTCTCTATATATATATATATATATATATATATATATATATATATATATATATATATATATATATATATATACGTGTGTGTGTGTGTGTGTGTGTATGTGTATGTGTATGTGTATTTGTATGTATGTGTATATGTATATGTATATGCATATGCATATATATCACTCTTTCTCTTTCTCACTCTCACTCTCCTTCTCTCCCTCTCCCTTCCCCTCTCTCCCTCTGGGTATGGATATCTTGACGTCACGTTTTGGTAAGTCCGAAAATGCACCTGGTTTTACAAAATAGCTTATTCACCTAACCGCCACAAGAAATACAGTCAGGTCTTCGTACCAGCTTCAGACCAAATTAAAATATTCCAGCTTTGTTCTCGCCAGCCCTGCTTTAGGCACGAGTCGCCGGTTGACTGCCAGGTGATTGACAGGTCGTAATGTACTTTAAAGGCATGTAATGCATGACTGCTCTGCGGGCCTGTGTGGGAGCTTACACAGTCAGGACCTCTAAAACATTTTTTTGTTTATTTATTTACTCGTTTGTTTATATTTTTACGTATGCTATTAGTGTTGTTATTGATATCGTCTAAGTACTATTATTTTTATTTATCCAGTGAAAAATAAGTTAGAAACTTGTTTATGATGATCAGATCGATTAACTGAGCCCTTTGTTTCTTCCAGGTACGGATGGTGTGCAGGAAACAGCGGATCTCCTCAAGTCGTTTCCTTGAATGCGCATGGGATCTTAAGTCGCCTTTCGGATGTGGTGATGTACAGTGCAGGTGTTAATTTGGTCTAAACGAATATTGTGTGATTTCGTGTTGGAGTCTGATCGGTGTGTGTTGACGATGGAGCATAATGCCTGGATAGGTATGTGGCATTTAAACTGCTTATAATAGTTCTGGCTATGATAACGCAGAGAGAGAGTTCAAAGTCTTAGAGACATAGCACTCGCGTCTATATTAGGTGAATAGACATAAGATGAAAAAATATGCCTATCGCAAAGGGTAAATTCTAGCGACGACAAAATTATAGAAATATTTGTGAACTTTATTATAAATGCTTCATATGAATAAAATCGCTTGTATTGAAGACAGGACGAGATACGAGTTGAAATGCGTCAAAACGCGTCTAACAAATGTTTTCCTCTTGAAAGTATTTCCTATCAAACGATTACAATTTTGATTGAATCGTGAAGGAATTTACGAGCCAAACAATCGAGCCTACTTTGGAATTGGTTCCCTTGTCAAGGAAAAATATCATTGTGTTGACAGATTTCAAAACGCCAAATACTGTGGCTACAGGGTTTATTTGGTATCTTTGTGTGTGGAAGTATAGTCGTTGTTTTTCAATAGTTTTGTTATTTTTAACATGTGTGAGACCATAGCGGGTTTGACTGTGTTGGTTCATATGGAATAAATTAATGTTGTACTCTTGCCATTAATATCTAAAAGATGGGCGAGGCAGATCTGAATATTGGTTCTTATCCAAATGGCACTTGACGAATTGTTTGCAAAATGAAGCATTACACGTCAGGGATTATCTTAAGATATGTCTTCCCAAGTCTAGGTCATGTGCGAGTGTATTTAAACTTCTTGAAGTGATGAATTTCCAACTTTATAACAGCCGGTGCAAGACGTCATTAAATCACGAAATACCTCGTCTGTAGATATATTTATACGAGCAGACACAAGAGCACGGGCAGAATTGCGTTCATCCAGGCACCGCGCATGGGGGGTTGCCGCCCTCAGTCGACAATTGAAGACCTTGGAGGCATCGGAAAGCTACCTAAAGCATGGACGGTTGTAATAAGATGGCGGTCGTCCATCTTCTTATATCATAGACCTCCTTGTGATAAGGAGAGGGTGCCAGCAGACATGACGTGATTTAGATTATAGTCGGGATGTGTAACGTGTTATTAATGGTCGTCGAATGAAATAGGTGATGCGATGCCGTGACTTGTGACTGGTGCGATGCATTCATTTGGTGTGATGAGATGGTTGCTGTGGTTCATCGCGAGGTAGACATAGCCGGGTAATCGCGAGCCACCCAAACTAGCCACTGTGCGGGGTGGTCGTGGAGAAGTTTTCGCACGCGAGGCGGCCATTACTCCGTACCGCACGACCTGTGTCCGAGTGTCTGTAGTCCGAGTGCTTGACCTCAGGGCCCTTCGCCTTGTGGCCTGGAACCATTATGGGGGCCAGGAACGCAACGCTAACCCTCGGCGATGGCTATTTGATTGCCAGTCGTCCGCCGTACATGGTTGTGTCCACGTCCATTCTTTTATCATTCCGTTGCACTACGTTGCTGCCGCCCCAAAGGACCACCATTCCGTTCCTATTCTACTCTCTCATAAGTAAGCCTCTTACCGGGCACGCCCATGTAGGCTCAAGGGCGTATCTATATATAGCTGATCTTGGCAGGTTTGGGCGATGAGGGAAGCGAGAAGGGGGGCGGGCAGTGGTGAGAGAGGCGGTTTGCCATTTCCTGCCTCCTCCTCGCGCCTACGAATGGGTGCCCCGCCAATGACCAGGCTCCGTGGCCGAGACCTATCCATCACACAGACGCTTCTCTCTCTCTCTCTCTCTCTCTCTCTCTCTCTCTCTCTCTCTCTCTCTCTCTCTCTCTCTCTCTCTCTCTCTCTCTCTCTCTCTCTCTCTCTCTCTCTCTCTCTCTTTCTCTTTCTCTTCCTCTCTCTCTCTCCCTCCTTCTCTCCCCTTCCCCTCCGTGCAGCGATACTTGAAGGCGTCACGCGACTGTGAAGTGAAGTGAAGTCTGGTTTTGCCAAGCCTTCTCCGCGTATGATATAACTTGATAGTGTAGAAACTATGATTTTGGTGAGGAAAAATAAACAGGTCAGTAATAATATCAGGCAAAATAAATGTACCGACGCACCATTCCAAATGCCAACAAAAAGTTTTAATGATATATAAGGATACTTCAATTTGTTTATTTTTCTAATTTCCAAGGAATCCCTAAAACAGAGAAATGGAAGCCTGAATTAGGCACGTTTGAGGATTTATTTGTTTTTGACACGTGCCGGGTGCATCAGCTTTCAACCCAACAATTATTGGTTTTACGGAGACACTATGTTCATTCATGCTTACTTGCGGAGGCAGTGAATGAAACTAATTTTACGGGGTTACGCACGCCTCTCCTACTGCATGAGTATTTTTGTAAAGAGAAAGGCGATTCATTCGAAGGATGTGTTTGTCTTGCGATAGCCATTTGTATATACAGGGATGGAGGTCCTGCCTTTTGTTTGCGTTACGGTAGATTTTCTGCCGGTGTATGGTAACTTCGTTACTCGCATGATGTAAACAACACACAAGACGGCCACATTTTTTGTTTGTTTTTGTTGCGATAGCTATTTTTGTCGAAATATATATCGACTTAAGGGAAGAGGTGATGCATCTGTACTTCTGCCTCGCCCAGGTGGAAACAACGCAGAAGACGGCGACAAGTCATTACCCTTGAACGTCGATATTATGTGGATGAATATGCATGAGCACGGCATGCGGGAATGTGCTTGCATGTCTTATAGTTGTTTTCGTGTGCGATACTCCAGCTTCTCAAACCGGCTCGGAGTCTAGAACACCCGAGTGTCATTTTTAGATTTGTGCCTGTGTGTGTTTGTATCCAGTATGTGTGTGTGTGTGTGTGTGTGTGTGTGTGTGTGTGTGTGTGTGTGTGTGTGTTTGTGTACGTGCGTGCATGCGTGCGTGCGTGTGTGTTGCCAAGATAGAAGTTTGGAGGAGAGGAAATGGTAATTAAGTCGCGAGAAGTGGCGAAGCTCTTAGTAGTACAGGGGCGACGGGGCGTTGGCTGCTGCTGTTAGGTAATCATAAAGTTGATGATGTTAGGCGTGTTCATTAGTAGACAGCGATGCATAGGAGATGTCGGTGCCTTGATAATCATGTGTATAATGCAGTCCCCAAGTTAATAAATCATCACAGATAAACATTATTTTGCGCATATCGTTTGGTTGAAATAACGTCAGGCTGTTATCAAATCTTTAGAATACTTTTTTCCTAAATCTGTTTTCAATTTTTTATGCTTTCTGGTGTTATGTTACGATTTTAAAAATTCATTTACTTTCTTTAGTTTTTTCTGGCAAAGTTTGTAATTTTTTCACACGTGAACAAGACCTTGTGTTGAAATGAAACAGGTAAAATACTTACATAGTTACAGATTGGGGTCTAGCGGCACTACTTCGCTAGCGGCAGTCGTGGGCATAGGTTCAGTCAGTCCCGAATAGTTCCACCTGGATGCCGGGCGTGGTAAACACCTCACACTGAGTGTATTTTGGGAGCGAGGAACACCGCTGTTTACCTACAGCTGCTTCGCTTACCTTCCTTGAGTGCGCTGCTTTTGTTTACAGCATCACGGAATTTCCTCTCGGTGCATCTCTTTGTTGGGCTATTTTGTTTTGTTGTTGTTGTTGTGTTATTTTAATGTATTGTTTTTTTATCTGTTGTATTGTTTTAGTGTATAACTGATATTGCCTTTCAATCTCTCTCTCTCTCTCTCTCTCTCTCTCTCTCTCTCTCTCTCTCTCTCTCTCTCTCTCTCTCTCTCTCTCTCTCTCTCTCTCTCTCTCTCTCTCTCTTTTCAACATTACTCAACGCATGTCCAAAATTGCAATACATTTAACGCACACTTGTACTTGTACCTGGTATCGACAAGTGGAGTTCTCAGAAAGTGTCTATTCTTGCGCAAAGGTCATGCGAGATGAGTCCAAGGTCGCCTGCAACACGTCCTCCAAAGCAACACTTGGGATAACGGATAGAATGCTTTGAACCTCGTTCGAACCTCGTACGTGGGGTTCACTTAGATGGACTGAGAAGAAACACAGGCTGGGGAAGGGAGTGAAAGGATTACACACCTGAAGACATATATTGCGCCGTAAATATTCTCTGTCTATCTATGTATGTATCTGTCTATCTATCTCTGTCTCTCTATCTCTATCACTATCTCTCTCTATCACACACACACACACACACACACACACACACACACACACACACACACACACACACACACACACACACACACACACACACACACACACACACACACACACAAACACCTACTTACATACATACATATACATTTGTGTGTGTGGCAAGTGTGTGTGTTTGAATATATATATATATATATATATATATATATATATATATATATATATATATATATATATAAAGTTGATTAAGTGTTAAAGATGCAAATACCTTCAGATAGTGTTCAAAGTGTGCTCTCAGCCGATGAAGAAGCATGCCTTTGTATGCCTCTCGAACGCACAAAGGAGGTGACCGACCAGCCAAATATGCAGTGATAAAGAAGGGCATAGCTGGCACCTGCGTCGTCCTATCTGGCCGTTAGCCGCGGTCTTTGTCGTCGCCGGAGATAGTCGTCGCGTCGTTTGTTGTCTTTTTTAATAGGTGGCGATTGCTTTGACTTGCTAGAGGGATTCTATTTCTTGTGTTTTTTTGTTTGACTATCTATCTACCTCTCTTTTTTCAATCTCTTTATCGCTCGTCCTCTCTATTTCTTTCTTTTGGACTCGCCCTCTTTCTCCCTCTTTCTCTTCTTTTCTCCTCATTGCTCTCTTCTCCTTGCCTTCCTCTCCCTCTTCTTCCGACCCCACTTTTCCTCTCTTTTCGCTCTCGATATTTCTCCCTCCCCCCTCCCTTCCATCTTTACCCTCCTCTTCCCCATTCCCCTCTCCCATCCCCCTACTCCATCCCCATCCCCCTTCCCCATCCCCCTTCCCCTTCCCCATCCCCATCTCCAATCCCCTTCCTCTTCCCCTTCCCCATCCCCCTTCCCCTTCCCCATCCCCCTTCCCCTTCCCCTTCCCCTTCCCCTTCCCCTTCCCCATCCCCCTTCCTCTTCCCCATCCCCCTTCCCCTTCTTGTTTCTGTTTCAGTGACAGTCGCCGGTGAAGAAATCTGGCGGAATATCTCAGTTTCTTTGGGCGTGTTATTTTGGTCTGGCTGGAGGGGGCGATAGGAGGGAGCGGGTGGAGAAGTTTTTTCCTATCTTTTTTTCTTTCTTTCTTGCATGTTGTGTCTGCTATTTTGAATACCGTGGTGGTAGCTGCGGTTGGGTGTTTCGCCGTTTGTTAAGTTGTTTATGAAGTCGTGTTAGATGTGTCACCCAGTACCGTGTTTATGTGGCTGCATTTATTTACATGGTTTACTTACCACATCCACACCTTGATATATACAGTACAACATGCATCGTGTATATATAAATATATATATATATATATAAATATATATATATATATATATATATATATATATATATATATATATATATATATATATATATCGGTCTACTGGATAAACTTGTATCAGAGAAAGTTGTACATACACTGTTTACACTGTTCCGTGTTCATGTTGATTCTACAATCGATATTAGAGCACAACTAGCATGGCAAACACTATGCATAGTACAGTTTGAGGTAAATGTCAGGTATTCCTATCAGGATATGACGTATCCATAATAGAGTTGTAGGTAGCACAACTGTGTTAGCATATTTCCATTCAGTATGCAGTGAATTATTTATGGAGCGTGACCAATGTAGCTTGTCCAGATCTGTACTCTACATTCATATTTTGCGTCAGAATATTGAGTAGCCAGCCAGCTGAGGTATGTACGATATATTTAGGGTTAAACCTTCCTTCGGAAGTTGATACTAGGAATTGGATACACATTTACACACCCGCGCACCATTCAAGAATAACATCCGGGTATACTAACTGAGTGCAGCAGGGATAGATGTTGAACTCGAACTTGACGTATTTCTTAACATTAACTCGAAGAGTAGTATCGTCCCACAAAATGACTTATAGAAGGTACTCGATCAAGGGTTCGTATTTCAAGCTACGGCTATGATTACAGAAAAAATAATGGACTCAATGGACGACGAATATTACCCGGGCCACCCAGTCAATGACACTGTATCAACTCAGTCAGCGCTTAATTTCAGCCACAGACTGTACCTCATTACCGCGAGTCTGACACGATCCTTTCTGTAATTATATGTCGTCTTGATTGTAAAGTACTTATTGATTATTCTGGCCTGAACTAATAGCGCTGTCGCATGTGTCCTCTGCCTTGAGGGCGGGCGGGGAGTCGAACTGATGTTGCAGACGGAAATTGAAAGAAGTTTTTGGGGTGAAGAAGTATATTTGCTCTATGGTTTTATTTTTTTGGTGTTATTTTATTTTTTTCATCATGGTCTTTCTGGTTCTATTTGAAGCGGAAGCTTGGGACATAAGAAGTGATAGGAAAGCATAGGGTATTTAGACTGAATATGTCCATAGCTGAGTCGGGCAAAAGTTGACAGAGGGCAGATGTTTTAAGGATGTTCTTAAATTAACTGAGGGAGAGAGAGAAACAGGCCAGGAAAAGAGCAATGGAAATCCTATTTTCCGAAGAGGTGACCAAGACCAGGGTAGTGGCGGGAATGGCGGCGGAGAGAAAGGTCGGGCGGGGTCGTCGCACCTGTGACATCTAACATTTAAATTGACGTCATCCTCCAGCTGTGACGTCATGCCCCAGCGACTTCTATTTTTCAGGATCCGACCTTGTTTTGACTCCGGCGCAGACAGGAAGGCTTCGATCTTAATTCCTCGTCTACGCTGCAGAGAAAGTTGGGAAAAAAGGTTAAGAGATTAGCCATGTGGTTTTGATAAGGATGTGCAAAACAAATGATGTTGGATGTGGAGGTAATTAAATGAAGAAAGTGTGTAGGATGATAGCTGGGATGTCGCTGTCCACTGATAAATACGACAGACGTTGAAGTTTGATAAAGCCATCGGAAGTAGGTTTTCCGTCGGTAAAAAAGGGATAAAAATACTTAATATCGTGCAGGAATTTCAAATTAGATGTCTTCTTCGGCTGGAATATTGGACAACTGGCAATAGACGCGAATCCAACGAAATGTTTTCCTTAATTGAAGCGTAATTTCAGCCGAGGCGAATCCCGCTGCCATCGGTCTCCCGGACGGCCACATACATTGTTTAGCGTTTGGTTCGCTGCGTATGTATTTTTCACTTTCTTTCCCTCTTTTTTCTCACTTTCACTATTTCTCTTACTCTCACTCTCTCTCTTACTCTCTCCTACTCTCTTTCTTTCTCTCTCTCTCTCTCTCTCTCTCTCTCTCTCTCTCTCTCTCTCTCTCTCTCTCTCTCTCTCTCTCTCTCTCTCTCTCTCTCTCTCTCTCTTTCTCTCTAACTAATTATCTTTCTTTCTTTCTTTCTTTCTTTCTCTCTTTGTATCAATCTTACCATGTCACAATACTGAATATAATCAATGCTAACGCAGAATGTCAAACACCCTTTTCCAAAGCAGTATCGAATAAAGATGATGATTAATGCAACCCCTCATCCAAGCCTCGGCCTTTTCGTGACAGGGAAACGCCGGGGCTGTCAAGTAGCAGTCATTCGCGCCCTCTTTATGGAGAGGTTTTAATTGGAGAGCTCTAGTAATTAGGTAAAGTAAGGAGCTCTTATATGGTAATTAAGTAAATGAGATACTTTTTTTTTGCTTGGTAATGGGTAAATCTAGAAGGAAAAAAATACGGTTTAGTACATGTTCTTTATTAAAACGATATATGGTGTAATGCTTGTTATGATTACTTTGAAATCAGATTGTTTGGGGATTACAAGCGGATTAGGATTTTGTAAAATATATTAAAAACTGATTATTTCCCTTAGGTTCTTAGGTCCATTAACATCGTAGTTCTCTACATGAATGACAATGTACCAACTTGTTATGGTGGTTTATAACCTTAGTTCATGAAGCGGCTTCATGCCAGAGACAAAATAATGTTCTTTGTCGGCTTGTAATGCTGATGTGAACTCCGCCAAAGACACCTCTGTAGCGTGATTCTGCCTTCTGTCGTCTTTTTTTTATGTCACTCTTGCATGCACGGTTGTGTTTGCGATATATTCCTCTAAGAAACGGTAGCAGCGCGTATTATTATTTTTGGTCGAGGAATTGTGGAGTTGGGGTAATTTCATTGTCATCCAATTATGATTCTGTCTTCTTTCCTGATGTATTGCCTCATCTTGCTGCACTTACCTCTTCTCTGCAGTGTGCAGTGCCATGTGTTGATTTACTGTAACCGCTCTCCCGGTTTTGTTTATATATAGGATAGAGCCTTATCAATATTCCCTTTGCTCGCCTGGGAGGGAAGAAAATTCTTGTTGGGGCAGGGCAGCTTAGCCTGTTTCACACACACATCCACATGCACACACACACACACACACACACCCACACACACACACACACACACACACACACACACACACACACACACACACACACACACACACACACACACACACACACACACACACACACACACATACCACACGCACTCACTCACTCACTCACTCACTCACTCACGCACGCTCGCACACACACACACATACACACACACACACACACACACACACACACACACACACACACACACACACACACACACACACACACACACTCACAATCACACACACACACACACACACACACACACACACACACACCACACACACACACACACCACACACACACACACACACACACACACACACACACACACACACACACACACACACACACACACACACACACACACACACACACACACACACACACACACACACACACACACACACACACACACACACACACACACACACACACACACACACACACACACACACACACACACACACACACACACACACACACAGAGCGAGAGCGAGAGAGAGATTTGTGTATGTATTTGATATAAGTATAGATTTATGTAATTACCAGTTTAGCTGAGGCAGAATATTTATAGACTGGAGAAATATACAGTATGAACGTGCAGCTGTGTGGGAACGAGATCTTTAAGGGAGATATTAAAGTGATCATTCATGCAACCACGAATTCGTAATAATCGACACACTTCTGTGTTGCTTTTTCTCAAAGTTACGGCCATTTTCCCGGTCTTTAAGGTCTCCCATCAAGATCACACAACTGCTCTTTCTTGTCAGCATAAACACGTAATGAATGCAGTAATGTATATCTGTTATGTCAAATATCAGGCTAAGGTGAATTACACTGTATAACACGATTTTGGTCCTTGGTTAGCAGTTGTTATTTCCTATTTGCTAACAGCCAGAAAGTATGAGAAAGGGCTGATATTTCTATCAAACTTTGCTTTTGTGACCAGGTTAACAATATTTCTGAAATTTAGCAGTCACATTATGGCAGAAGCAAAGTTCACCTTGACGAGTGAATGGACATGAAAAAGACTGACGACGTTTTCTCTTTGCGACATGCACACTTTCATCTAACAGGTTCCTCTGCTTGAGTCTCGACGTCAAAAGCTCGGCATTGGACTTTGTGAGCCCAAGCAAGGTCTCTGATCAAGTCGTTGAGGTCTTTAGTTGGGGTGCTGTGGTTTCTCTCCTCAGCTACACCTGTGGCATCTGGATCAACGGCTTCATCCCCTTCTGATTTGATGCTCTCTTGAAGACGGCTGCTCTCTCTTTGGAGGGGTGGGCACGGGGAGCTCAGGGCAGGGTAGCACTGGAGCGATGGAGGCGCTCACTAAAGCAAAGTTAAAAGAATATAATAGTCATTTCCTTTGCTTTCTATACAATAGCAATTAGGAAATAGCATTCACTGAACAAAGACAAAATAGATTCAAGATTTTCTTACAATGTTATCGGTGTGTTTTGCGCTTTCTTTCAAATTCGTAAAACGATTAACAATGATGATGTTTAGAAAAGAAAGGAACAAAAGATATTAGGGATTCTGTACTTGCTCGTGTATGTTTTTCATTGTCAGACCATGTGTTTATTTGTTATGCAGATGTATTGATCAGTGGAAAACAACTGGCGGAAGATGTACAACAAGCATGGATCGTGGTCGTACAAAAATGCTACACAAAACGACAAAGGAATAGTAAACGCACAGTGCCAGAATTTTTGTGATTACATCCGATTAGCTTTGCGAAATATATGCTTGCTGAGCAAATGGTCCCGTGACCTCGTAACAGGGAGGTGAAGCTAGGTCTCTGAGAAACCTGTGTTAGAAGAACTTCACCTTGGCTTGAAAAAAGGGGGTGAGAAAGGGAGAAGAGAGGTGTAGAGATTTTTCCATCTATTTAGTTTTATGGATAGATGATACGCAATGATAGTGTTATTTTCTGCCGTATCTCTAGCAAAAGGAGGTTTAGTCGTGATGCACCCGTCTGAGACAAACACAGGAAACACAGCACGACCAACGTACCCAAGGAGACGGACTGAGCAGGCTTGCTTTTTCGTCTTAATTGAAAATGCTGCCATTACTTTGGCCTGCCACGCTACATACTCATTGTTTAAGGTTTCTACCATTGTTTTTTTAATTTCTTTCTGTTTTTATTACTACTGTTTTCTTCAAAGCTCCGCATGATTTTACTTTCTTTGCAGTATCTACTTCGAAGATGGTTATATGTGTGTGTTTATATATATATATATATATATATATATATATATATATATATATATATATATATATATATGTATGTATGTATATATATATATATATATATATATATATATATATATATATATATATGTATGTATATATATATATATATATATATATATATATATATATATATATATATATATATATATATAAGAAATTAGTGAATTGCTTAGGTAAATAAACAAGATATGCTGAAGCACACGCATTAGTATGCATAGCGGCTCAGACTCACCTGATGAGAGTAGATGTATTGTGTGCTACTCCGCCTCGACATTCTGCGCATCATCTACAACTATTGATATATAGTATACACACACGCTCACTTACATATACACATGCTCGCTCACACATACACACAGGTGAACATACTCCCACGCCTTCTCTCGCCATCGTTTATAAAACTGGGAAGTTGTTATCAAAATTGACCGGTTTTTATTTTGCCTTTTTTCGTTATAATTGAAACGTTAAGGGTATGTACATATTTGTGTGTGTGCGTGTATGTATGTATGTATGTATGTAAATGTGTGTGTGTATATATATATATATTTTTTTTTTTTTTTTTTTTTTATGTATGTATGTATGTATGTATGTATGTATGTATGTATACATACAAACACACACACATGTGTGCGCGCGCGCGCGTGTGTGTGTGTGTGTGTGTGTACATATATAAGTATATATGTATATTTTCTTCTTACCATATTTCGTATTTTCCCTGAATTCTTCTTTTTATATATTTTCCACGCAAATGGGATCATTGAATTGGTTATGGGAAATGGCGGGTTTAGTGAGATGCATCTCGATTATTCTTTTTATTTGACTTCAGGAATAGGGAAAATATGATAACACTTTTGTAAGAGAGAGAGCGAGAGAGCAAGAGAGAGAGAGAGATAGAGAGAGAGAGAAAAAAAAAACATAACACAAGGATTCAAGCAGAATCTATACCTGTATTATGTGCATTTTCAGACAGGAGTATGATCTAACTGAAGGCATCAAGGTATGATTTATGATCTTGTTCCGGAGGAGGTCTGGAGTACCTCCAGACCTAGGAAGTGGCTCTAGCCCGTCGGTGATTGCGTACGGTTGACGTGCATCAAAATAAACTACGCATGATCTTACACTACCGCCATTGCCGTCTTACATACGCTGAGATAAACACCGCTGGTTGACGATGGTATTATTCCCGTAACGAAAACTAACCTAGCCAAACTCCCATCCTGGAATCGGGGCGCGTGGACCACCTCCCTTCACTTGGCTAACGAACTGAATAATATCCCGGGGTTATTCATCATTTTTTGCATTATGCGACTGTGATTTTAGTTATGGACCAAAAGTTCTGTGTTCTGAGAAGTCGTGCGACGAGGACGCAGATTGCTCTCTGGGTTAATGTCGGGTCATTACCAGCCTTCCGTGGACCCTCCTTCGCATTCCCCGTGTAGGCTGGGTCGCCGCCCGAAATGATGTCTCGTTTATTCAGGGCGCCGTGGCTTGTCTGCCTGTCTCGTCCATGCAGGGCGCCGTAGCCTTTGTCTTGATTTTGCAGGGCGCCGTGGCCACTGTCTGTCTCGTTCATGCAAGGCACCATGGTCTCTGTCTCGTTCATGCAAGGCACCATGGCCTCTGTCTCGTTCGTGCAAGGCGCCATGGCCTCTGTCTCGTTCATGCAAGGCACCATGGTCTCTGTCTCGTTCATGCAAGGCACCATGGTCTCTGTCTCGTTCATGCAAGGCACCATGGTCTCTGTCTCGTTCATGCAAGGCACCATGGCCTCTGTCTCGTTCATGCAAGGCACCATGGTCTCTGTCTCGTTTATGCAAGGCACCATGGCCTCTGTCTGGTTCATGCAAGGCACCATGGTCTCTGTCTCGTTCATGCAAGGCACCATGGCCTCTGTCTCGTTCATGCAAGGCACCATGGCCTCTGTCTCGTTCATGCAAGGCACCATGGCCTCTGTCTCGTTCATGCAAGGCACCATGGCCTCTGTCTCGTTCATGCAAGGCACCATGGTCTCTGTCTCGTTCATGCAAGGCACCATGGCCTCTGTCTCGTTCATGCAAGGCACCATGGTCTCTGTCTCGTTCATGCAAGGCACCATGGTCTCTGTCTCGTTCATGCAAGGCACCATGGCCTCTGTCTCGTTCATGCAAGGCACCATGGTCTCTGTCTCGTTCATGCAAGGCACCATGGTCTCTGTCTCGTTCATGCAAGGCACCATGGTCTCTGTCTCGTTCATGCAAGGCACCATGGTCTCTGTCTCGTTCATGCAAGGCACCATGGTCTCTGTCTCGTTCATGCAAGGCACCATGGTCTCTGTCTCGTTCATGCAAGGCACCATGGTCTCTGTCTCGTTCATGCAAGGCACCATGGTCTCTGTCTCGTTCATGCAAGGCACCATGGTCTCTGTCTCGTTCATGCAAGGCACCATGGTCTCTGTCTCGTTCATGCAAGGCACCATGGTCTCTGTCTCGTTCATGCAAGGCACCATGGGCTTTGTCCCGTATATGCAGGGCGCCGTGGTCTCTGTCTGTCTCGTTCATGCAAGATACCATGGTCTCTGTCTGTCTCGTTCATGCAATATGCAAAGCGCCGTGGCCTCTGTCTATGATCCCGGGCGTTGCATTTGTGAGAAACTGACATTTTACAGTCGGAAAGTTTTGTAATATCGGCGATTTATAGAGAGCGAGGAAAATTAAATTCGCGCGTTCCATTATGGAGTTGACGAGTCGTCGCGGGAGGGCAGATTGTCCTGGAAGTTCTTATTATCTTGGAGGGGCTTATTACTGTTGTTTTTAAGGATCCATAAAGCTGAAATCTGAGTAGATTTAAAAGGATTTCCCTCCATAACGCCCTACTAGACAGAAGAATGGAACATAACTCCATCTGCTTTGGAAGAAGAGAAGGTATGAGGAGGAGGACAAGAAGGAGGAGAAAAGAGCGGAAGAGGATGAAAGATGAAGATATATATATATGTCGTCTTTTGGTTCCCTAATATACTGTATTTTGAGCAGGAATAAAATGTTAATACCGCTGACGTGTTATTTTTCAAAATTCATTCTCGTGTTATGAATTTTGTTAAAATTGAATTCGGGCGAATCTGAATCATTGAGGACCTTGAACCTTTGGTCACTGCCCTTTCGGTTGATGGCTTTGTATTTTTTTTTTCTCCTTTCTCACCGAAACGATGGAAACAGCAAACACGCCCCCCCCCTTCTCTCTCTCTCTCTCTCTCTCTCTCTCTCTCTCTCTCTCTCTCTCTTTCTGTGTGTATATGTGTGTTTGTGTTTGCGCTCACGCGCTTGTGTGTTTTCCTGTTCCTGTTTGTCTGCGGAAGCACTGTTATTCACAGAAAGAGGGGCGAAGCGAGGGCGAGCCTTGGCAAAGAATTACGGTCGTCATGGTGCCGCGCCGAGGCTGGTCCGGGAAATGCCCAGGAGAGTGCCTGTGCATCCAGCCGTGCCTTAGCGGGGGAGCCGGGCCCTTTCACGTCGTGTCGTCGCAATCTTCTGGTCGATGGAAGGCCGGCGATGGAAAGGTCACGTGTTGTGCAGGTGGACGCGCGGCTTGGATTAATGTGTTGTAAATCTTCTCTTTTTCGTGAATGCGCGCATGATTTTATTATCCTTAATGGCGAGTTGTACCCTCCCCTCCCTCCTTCTCAGTAAAAAAGAAAATAAAGTGCGCGTTATGCTCAAATGTAATTAGGAAAATCACAGATATGTAAGAGGTCGTTATTTTGAGTATCCGTCATGATATGCCATGCAGTATGGATAGTTTTTCGTATATACATGTTTCTTTTTGCTTGAAGATTTAACCCTTGTGATTCATGCACAGCCATGAGAAGGGTACAGTCATGGAACTCTTAGGAATTATAGCGAACATCTATCGTTATCGCCAACCGCATTTCCCTCATTCCGCGTCTGCGAATTTATTCAAGAGAATGAAATTTTGACGCGAATTCGCCTCGTTATCGCGTCGCGTACTCGACTCCCTGGCCCGGCAGCGAAGCGTGAGAGGCGTCCCGTGTTACGCTGTCAGCTGATAAAGCCACCGGTAAGAACTCACGACTCAACTCACTTATCAAAATTGGGCTTCATTGTGTTACGCTCTTGCCCGACTTGCATGATTGGCACGCGCGAAAGGGTGATTATTTTGGTGAATAGTAATTGCGCGAACGGGACACTCCATGTTTAATAGGTGCTCATAATAATCCTGCGTGCGTGGGTGTTGGCGTGCGGGGAACACGCACTCCGTACATTCCAAGAGAACTTAGTAAAGAGAAAGAGACGGAACAGAAGGAAGGTCCAGAAAAGACGAGATGATAGAAGACAGGCGTAAAATAAAGAAAGAGAAGGGGAGGAGGGAGACAAGAATGGGAAGAGCTCGAAGGGCCAATGAGATCCGAAGAGATTCCGAGAGGATTTGTCAGACTCGTGCAATATAGTTTTCGGATTGCTTGTCTTCGCTTGAATGGCGTTGGTTTGCAGAAGTAAGCTTTGTCATTACTCTTTCAGTCGAGTGAAGATTTATTTGAATTGATTACAGGGTGTCACTGAAGATACAGTGAAACAGAGGAAGGCTTACATACTGTAATACAATAATAATACCAATATTAAATCCAGAGTGCTAGCTTCTATATAGGGTATGTAGCCCGTATCCTAACCACCAACTACAGATGCTCAAAATATATTTATGCAAATGAGCGAGAAGGGGAGCCCGATGTAGGGACAGTGTAGGAATGGGGGATCCCCCGGGGCTACCATGGTTTCGCTGAGAAGGGAAGTTAGACATCCTAGAACATGTCTGACCGGTAGTCTGTGAACTGTGATTCTTGTAATTTATTTAGAAGATCGATATATTTTTCGCGAGCAGGGTCATTTGGCTGATTAGTTCAACGTCAATTGGTCGTAACTTTATTTCGTAATTTGATATATGGTTATCGTTATTCGTAGTTAATTGTGTTATCATGTTTTGTTTTGCTGGTGGTTTCATTTACTGATTAGCCAATATCGCCACCTTCAATCAGCATCAATCAACCACCATCACCACTGCTACCTCTACTACCACTACCACTACAACTAACACTAACAACACCATCATCACCACTACTACCATCACCACCACTACTACTATTCCCGCCACCACCATCACCATCATTGTACAGTAAGAATTAGTATAGACACATTGTTTATTAAAATTTCTCACCGAATTCCTTTGTTCCTTCCAGGTACGAATGGCGTGCATGAGACAGACCCATCTCCTAGGATCTCGCTAAGTCATCATTCCAAACGCTATAAGTATCATTTATCGTTGCTGCTGTTATTGATGACAGTGTTTTTATTACTAATACTATTGGTAATAAATACTATACTATTTCTATAGTATTAATACTACTTTGAAGGGCACTGTCGCATTGCTGTCATGGCTGTTTATTGAATTTTGTTTCAGATTATTGTTATGGACTTGTCAGATTATAATGTGCGTTATTCCGCTAATACTAGAATGTTGGTTGGTTTTCGAATATATTATTGTCACTTTCGAAGCAATTGCTGTTCCTATTTTTCGCATTTTAATTTTACGATTTTTCTCTTGCTCGCAATTTTCTCTAATAATCTAACTTTCAATCCAAAGAATAATATCGTGTCCTATCATGCTGTTGCACATATTTCTATTATTAGCATTACATTTTTTATCCCTTTCTTTCTCCAGAACATGATCATTTTCCGTGGCATTTTATGTCGCACAATTGACACTGGTATTCATTCGCACGGAAATAAATAGTTTTTTTTCACGGACTACAGTGATCTAGATACATTTTAAACTTCCACGTTTGTGTTTGTGTGTGCGCGCGTACATGCACGTCTTTGTGTGTGCGATTAATAGATTATATGATATTAAGAAAAAGAAAAAAAATTGTGTCCCATTGCAAGTAGAGGAGCGGCGTGTATCGCGCCCTTGCCGCCCAGCCGCTCGTGACCGGAAAGGCGATCGGCGACGATGTGACTGACGTCTTTACCAGGTTAGCCGAGACCGTCATCGAGTTAGCATCGGGGGGCGGGACCTGTTTAGGAGAAGGGCGGGGGTGGGGGGGGTTAGGGGATGGGGATGCACTAAGGAGTGTTGGGAGAGGAGGAGTAGGTAGGGTGGAGGCAGTTGAGAAGATGGAGAAGTGATGAGGAGGGAGAAGGAAAAGAGTAAGGGTGTAGGAGAGGGGATGATAAACACAGGTATAGGAGAGGATGGAGGGAAAGGAGAGTGGATGAGGAGGGCTAGAAGAGGGTTAAGGATAGGAAGGGGTAGGAGAGGGTCTGGGGGGTAGGAGTGGGGATGAGAAGACGATGGGACCCCAGTCAAGAGGAAACAGGGCTGAGTAATGATTCGTAATCGAAAAAAAGAATGATAACATTATCGGAGTAACATAAAATTCTCTTCTATTGATTTTTTAAAGCTTGTTCTTGTTTTGTTTGTTTTTTATTGTTATTTTTTATATTATTTGTATGATGTTTATTATCAATGCCATTATTATTATTATTATTATTATTATTATTATTATTATTAATGTCATTATTATTATTATTATTATTATTAATGTCATTATTATTATTATTATTATTATTATTATTATTATTATTATTAATTCCATTATTATTACTAGTAGTAGTAGTAATAGTATCATTATTATCATTGTTATTAATGGCATTATTATTGTTATTGTAGTGATGATGGTTATGATAAATTTTGTTGCTAATGCCTCTCATATCTATGTAAAAATGCAAGGCACTATTATTCGTAAAGGAACTCAGATTATTATTCATGCTGGTGACATATCTCGTGCAGAAGAATGCTAAAATATTGCAGAA
>NW_028234409.1:16385869-16390869 GCF_977035675.1 Penaeus japonicus | reverse complement strand
CTTACTTTCTCCCACGTCCTCTGTCTCTCTCACTTTCCGCGTCCGTTTACATATATGTATGTATATACGTGTATATATATATATATATATATATATATATATATATATATATATATACATATATATATATATATATACATACATACATACATACATACATACATACATACATACATACATACATATATATTCACACACACACACACACACACACACACACACACACACACACACACACACACACACACACACACACACACACACACACACACACACACACACACACACACACACGTGTGTCTAGTTTGATAGAAATATAAACATACATGCACAGATTGAGAGGGATTATAGTTTTTAAGTAATATTACGAGCAAGCATACAAAGACTGCAGAAGCTGAATATATCGGGATCCATGTAAATGTGATAATAGCATGAGTATTAGCATGAGAAGCAATCGAGTGCAGTATATTCACCTGGACAGGCAAAAGAGAATGAACGAATAACAGATCGAGTTGCGAATTTAGATGTGCATTGCTTGTGTTATTGTTATAGACTAGTTCACGGGTGGACTGCCTCGTTGATCCATCATTTTCGTTTGTGTTTGACAGGAATGTGTTTAGGTGGTTTAAAATGTCAGCGGTGATGCTTATTAGTGCTTGTTTTACTGAAAACTGTCAGATGCGACTAATTTCCCTTGTTAATGGGTTGAGTTTTGCTTGTGGTCTTTCTAAAGGCATTATGTTAGAATAACAGAAGATATTTGATTATTTATACTTCCATTTCAGTATCATTTGATGGAATAGAAATCCCTCCAATAGTTTCTCGATTTCTGTTAGTGTGTTTATTTTCTCAGTTCACCTCGGCAGCAGCACAATGTCGTAGGGTGAGCGAGGTCTCATGCTTTTACCACTGGATACCATGGACTTGTCGTTAAAACCTGTAAACGGCCACAACAGTCCTATTTGATGAAAAACAAAAGTAATAAAATTACAAGAAAAAAAGACAAAAAAATGCGTGTATATTGTTTTTTCTGCCACTCCAACTGTTGGTGTTGGAGGTAGATAGAGGAGGAGAGGGAGGTATAGGAGGGAAGAGAGAAACGGGGAGGTAGGTAAAGAGAAGGGCCTGTGATGCCCGAGCGCGTAGCGATTGGGAATGGCAGCCGCTCCTTGCCCGCCCTCCAGGACACGCCGAATAATTTCAGTGTCTGGGCTCGTTACGTGACATCCGTTCTGTTTACTCTCCCGCTGTGAAGGGTTCATGGCCGTTCTGATGGCAGTGGCGGCGCCTTCATGGAGACTGGGTCTTTCTCTCGCCCGCGAATGCTTCTCTCTTGCTTATGGAATATGCAGAAAGAGCATTGCAAGTTCTTAGTCAGAATGGTGGGAGACTCTTTCCTAAATAGGTTAAGCCTCCAGCAACTTTACAAGAATACGGAAAGTTTCTTGCAAGGCGTGTATTATTATCGTGAATTCTGGCGGCATATCGATTGCAGCCCACGCCGGAAACACCAAACTTCCGTGTGACCCCGAGCAGTACCGCGACTTTCAAGGCGTTGCAGTCTGTCACATTTAAGCGTGACTTTTTCGTACCAACTCATGCAGGCGCTGTTGCTATACTTGAGCACAAAGGGGATATTTCAAGTGAACTTTTATGATGTTGTTTCCTTTGTGCGTTTACGACAAATTCTGTAATTTTATCATCTACTTGCAACCAAGAAAATGCGTTAGTGGTGTGCGCAACGCTGCTTCCTGTCGGGGTTGGCGAGGTGCCTTATTAATTTTGCATTGTGGAAACTGCTTGTCTTTTTCACATAACGCGAGAATTCGTTCGCATAATAAGCCAGACCTTGTGTGTGTGTGTGTGTGTGTGTGTGTGTGTGTGTGTGTGTGTGTGTGTATGTATGCGTCTGTTTCTGTTTAGAGGACGATGTTTATTCACAAGCGAGAGGAAATACCAATCGGTAATGAAATGTTAGTCGATGTTGTCATCCCGGTTTTCCAATAGATTATTGTTTGTTTCATTTATCGTGTCAACAAGGACCCGTTTTCTCCTGTGTAGTTATTACCATTTTCTTTTAAAAAATCCTTGTTATATGATGTAGCTGTTTCCCACGCTGTTGCCTACTGGGTTTGCTTTTCAAGGAAGCTTAATAGGTTTCCGATACGGCCTCGTAATTGAGGCGTGAAGCTCGTGGTGGTGATGGCCGAGGGCGCCGCGCCACGCCCTGCCCGCCTCGCACCTCCTTGCCACTATTGTGCCAGGCCTTCTATTGACCCTCACCCAGCGCCGAGAACGCCTTCATGGACCACACTGCCAGATTACAGGAAGATGGTGCTGTGCCACTCCACCCTTGAAGGCATTGAAAAGGGAGAGGGGGATTCTCTATTTTAAGGTCGGCCTTTATTACCCTCGGTGTCTTCCTAGGCCTTTCTTCGTAAATACAGCGCCAAGAACGTCTTCTTTTCCTTTCATCCATTCTTACACCTCCCTTGGCCGCCTGCCCCCCTTACAGCTGCCTTGGCCGTCGTGCACCGCCATTCACCCTTACAGCTGCCTTGGCCTCCGTACCCATACACCTGCTCATGGCCTTCGTTCCCCTTCATACCTTCCCATCTATCCTACTTGAAACGCTCCCCCCCCCCCTTTCATCCCAACCTCACCTCCGAGGCCACGCAACATGATCCGGGTGAGAAAGCCTCTTACCGTAGTTTTCGCTGCAAGCTTTGTGTGTATTGAGTTTAGTTTAGTTTACCTGGCAACCAACTTGTGAAATGTTGTTGTGTGCATGTTTATTATGTACAGTATTGCTATGGATAGACGATGCTGCGATGTCTTTTCTCCCACGCAAAACAATTGTTTATACCGAAGAAAGATGGTGGAATAGAAATAGAGAAGATATGACCATATCGATAGTGAATGGTTACTTAATCATTATGCAGGTCTTATTGAACCGATTCTTTGTGAATTTGTCCCTTGCCTTTTATATTCGCTACTTGTTAGTCACTGTGGTGCTGTAGGTAATAGCCTCCTCACTCGAAGCATTCATAAGTCAAGAGCCAATTTCAAGGACATAACATTATCTGCGTGAAGTGCATGTTCGCATTTTCTGCCTGTTATGACTCGCGACAAGGGTTCCAAGTACCATGTCGTCAGGATCAATGGACTTGTTTGAGCTTCCTTTATGGAAGAGGCTTCCAGGCCGTCATTTCTCCAACCACGTTCGTTTATGGACCTCCGGGTTTTATTCCACTCGTGGAGCTTTCAGCTTAAGGAGTAAAATTCAAAAGCTAGGGCGCAGAGCCGAGGGCTTAGTAAGAGATCAAACTTGTGGCACGACAGGGAAGTCTGTGGAACGAAGGGCTTGTGAGACCACTTGGTGTGGAGAGCATTAAAAGAGTCATCGAGCCCTCTCAGCCCGGGATCTCACGCCACTCGCTATCAGCTGTTGCTCGGCCCTCTCGCTGCCTTCGTCTGGCGAGGATAATGCTCGCGGAAGACGCAGGAGGGAATGGAAGTGGGCTGTGTTTCCTCGAAGGTGGAATAGCGATACTAAGTATAGGCAGCGATGACCAAACCTTTTACACACACGCACAAACACACACACACACACACACACACACACACACACACACACACACACACACACACACACACACACACACACACACACACACACACACACACATACACATTCTCTCTCTCTCTCTCTCTCTCTCTCTCTCTCTCTCTCTCTCTCTCTCTCTTTCTATTTCTCTCTCTCTCTCTCTCTTTCCCATTCACATGCATAAACACAAACTTGTGTGCGTAGATTTGTGCTTGTGTGTATATATGTGTGTGTGTGTGAGAGAGAGAGAGAGAGAGAGAGAGAGAGAGAGAGAGAGAGAGAGAGAGAGAGAGAGAGAGAGAGAGAGAGAGAGAGAGAGAGAGAGAGAGAAGCGAGAAAGAGATTCCGGAAAAGGATGAAAAGGAGATGAAAAATATTTGCTTTCTTGAGCCGAATATGAGTGCGAGAGTCAGATTTTAAGTCTGGAGCGAGGAAAATGGCGTGCGAAGGAGGGATGTTGATATTCGGGGAAGAAGAAAAAAAAGAAGACAAGGATTATAGGGGAAGAAAAAGTCGGTTTGGCAAAGATAACCCCAAGACGAAAAGATTTGTCGGAAAAGCAAGAAATACTGGTTCGGAATGACGCGACGACCCGAGAGTAGCAGCCGTAGCGTGAGGATACGAGTTGTGCCGTGAAAACGAATTCGTCGTTTTTTTTTCAGGTGATTTTTGCATGAAAAGATACCTAGGCAATGAGAGGGAAGGGGGTGTAGAGAAGGAAGTGAGAGGGGGAGAGGGTGGTAGAGAGAGATGGTCGAGAGAGGGGGAGGAGAGATAGGTAGAGAGAAGGGGAGGGAGGTAAAGAGAGGAAAGGAGTGGGAGGTAGAGATTGGGTGGAGAGAGGAGCGAGAGGGATTTATAGAGAAGGGGAGAGGGAGGTAGTGAGAGAGAGGGGGGAGAGGGAGGTAGATAGAGGAGGAGAGGGAGGTATAGGAGGAAAGAGAGAAACGGGGAGGTAGGTAAAGAGAAGGGACAAAGGAAGTAGATAAAGAGGGAGATGGAGGTAGAGAGAGGGAGAGAGGGAGGTAGAGAAAGGGGGAAAAGGGAGGTAGAGGGAGGGGAGAGGGAGGTAGAGAGAGGGGGAGCGGGAGGTAGAGAGAGGGGGAGAGGTAGACAGAGAGAGGGGGATGAGGAAGACAGAGAGAGGGGGAGAGGAAGACAGAGAGAGTGGGAGAGGAAGACAGAGAGAGGAGAGAGAGAGACAGAAAGGGGGCAGAGGGACTAGAGAGAGGGGAGCAGGAGGTTGAGAGAGGAGTAAATGAGAGGTACAACGGGAAGAAAGTGACGAGACAGAGACAAAGAGAAGAACAAACAAACAGACAGACAAAAGAGCAGGGGGAGCAGCATGTACATGAGTATTCCGATGCGCATGTCACTTTTGGCGTGGGCGTCC
>NW_028234409.1:16370869-16373369 GCF_977035675.1 Penaeus japonicus | reverse complement strand
GAAGGATTAATTCAAGTCCTACACGTTCCCTTGACATCCTTGAATATAGGGTCGTTTCAAGGCGGCGCTGAGAGGGAGGAATCGGGGAGGTGTTTCTTGACCTCGTCCGGAGAGAGAACGAGGAGAAATTACGCTTCATGGCGGGATCTCGCAATTGAGGTCACCGAGAAGAATATGGCTTATGGTCGTTGAGATTATTACCGTGGTTGAGATTAAGGCCGGTTGGAGTGGCCTTTATAATCGGAATCATCAAATGCGGAAAAAAGTGTAGAAAATGCCTTATTTGCATACTTTCTCAGATTCCAGATATTTTATCATCAAGGTTGTGAGGAAATGATTCATGTAATTGGGATTCCACCGTATGTGTTTCCCGCATATCCTGGGCTGAAGACAGCGGGAGGTCATCGCCAATGATAATTATTTAGGCGTATTCAGCAAGCACAATTAACACGCGAGCGGCGGTGTTTGCTTTTAATTAGTCTCGCGGTTTGCAAGCGGAGTGCACGCAGCAAGAGGCACGGGGAATATTCCCGGTACTCAGGGCAATAATAAAGCCTCGATTATTCCCCATGTTCCCTTAATGAATTATACAGTAATGAATTATCAGGCGTGGGAAATATATTTATATTTTGGGAGAGATGATGCGCCCAGGGACCGGACGTCAGCGATGTGAATTTTAGATCAGCCTTATTTATTATTCATCTATCCTTCACTAATTACCCATGCAAAGGAGGGCGTAATTACTTTTTCTTTCTGGCAGTGGTCGGTGTGGAGTTACTGGTACAGATGCAGCGCTCATTTAGATATAACACGATTCACTTTTACGGCCCCCGCAGATCAGTAGATAAGGCTGGATGCCCGCCAAGCTTTCATGTGTGAAGAAGCATTTATCTGTGTTCTTATCTACGGACTTTATTGGATGACCTCGTCTGGCACTATCACGATGATTAATGAGGGCGAGGATAATTATCTGGCGTCCCAGAGGCCTCTTTTCGTCCAAGTAATTTTAACAAACATTTTAGGGACAAAAACACTTCGTTTGATATTCGTTTGTTTGTTTATGATTCAGCTTGTAGACGGCAGTAATTTGGAAATTCTGGCGGTCGTTAGAGATGTAAATATGATGGGTGTTAGGGCAAGGACTTTTCCTCTCTCTCGGACTAAAATATTCGGGGCAGAAAGTTTCCAAACCATTGACACTGCTGTGCAATGACTGCTAGTACGGAGTGATGAATAAAATATACTTTGACATGGGGTGTAAATTTGAACGTCCCTTTTTTTTTTCTTTTTTTTTTAAGTATAATCTATGTTTTATGGTGTTTGAATAAAGGATCGCCATAACAGATATTTTATGCCAGATGTTAATGCCTGTGCTTTGTTGGGGTATGTTTGCGTGTGCGTGGTTAGACGTGCTTTTCTTTTGCGGGTGTAGCACGTTTGTGTGGGTGTGTGCTTGCATTTGTGTAAGTGTAATTGAGCCAGCAATTGTTCAGTGTTAAGACTATTCATTCCAGGCTGCCTTTATCTTAAACGCGCACCTAAAGCTTGGCTCCAACGTGGGGTTAACATTCCATTATCCGAAAGAGGGGAACTTGTTATTTATGATTATGCAGAACAAAAACAGGAAACGGAATCGTTCATTTCCTGAACAGGGGCACGTCCGAACTTGCTGTAAAAATGCACAATTTATACCTTCCCACACATAAAAGAGAAACTCTTTGTTTTATATATTTTTATAGTCCTTTTTTTAGGGAAAACAGTTAATTAATGAGAACCGGGGAACCCTTTTGCGGTACCGAACTCTGGATACGTGCTATGGGGGAAAATAATGGGCGGCCTTTGTAACCTCCGCTCCCATTGGAAAGAAAATATTTTGGAAGTTGAACGTAATGATAACCATATGCCCGAGGGAGCCTTGCCGTGCTGGGGATTCACACGATTGGAAATATGTATGAGTAGCCGCACATGGAGGATTATTTACGTACTTCAGTGTACACGCAGGGTTAAACGTGTTTTGGTTATTTTAGTATGTACATTGTACCGATGTTACTATTCAAAAGATTCAGAGTAAAAAAAAATGGGGGGGGGGGCATATTATGTCCGATGACCGACTTTTTCATCTACAAAAAGCAATACATTCATTTGTTACGTACACGGCTTTTAGTAATACCTGTTACACACTGTAAATCTAATATTGCAAAAAACTACACTAGTACAGTCGGAGGAAGTTAAACAACACTAGGATTCATGAAAGCAGTTGGAATATTTAGTGAAAGGCATGAGTGACATGGAAACACTTAGACATACCTATTAAACATAGATCTACACGCTAATTGATAAGATATCCGCTGAAGTGCACTTGTCAGCAACGATTTCATGTTTATTTGCACCCGTCAGGTACACCCAAGGGTCATAAGCTTCTAGTGTGTACAGGCACGCACACGCACTCGCACTCACACTCACACTCACACTCATACTCACACTCACACTCACACTCACA
>NW_028234409.1:16360869-16365869 GCF_977035675.1 Penaeus japonicus | reverse complement strand
ACATTTCTAGCCAGCAACGAGCGAGTGACTTGGATGCGGTCAGATGCCGTGTGCCATCACCACCACCTCTCTCACCACTACCACCACCGCCGCCACTTGCGTCATCACCACCCTGATCGCTTTCCCATCTTCACCGTCAATGCTGTTTCTATCAACATCACCACGATCGCTTTGTCGTCATCTCTACTGCCACCATCATTCCCGCCATCACCTCTATTCTCGTCATCACTGCCAAGGTCACTTTCCCGTCATCACCATTAGGATCGCTATCCCCTCATCACCCCTACAACCACCACTCCCGTCATCACCATCAATATCGCTCTTCCGTCATCACAATCAATATCACTATCCCATCATCACCATCAAGATTGCTCTCCCGTCATCACCACCACCACCGGCGCAATCACCACGGTCTTTATCATTAACCGCTTTGAGCGCCTTTTAACTTTTTTTTTTTTAATTTCACTCATTTTTCATCTTTTTCGCCACAGGAAATATCGTCGGTTGTCGTGATGGACCCATTTGATCACACATTTTTTGACGTATAATTATGATTATTTTATATACTTTGATGGTGGGAAGCTTCACCTAATTTTGCGTTCCAGAAATGCTTGTGTCTTATTGCTGTTTTTATTTTTATTATTTTTTTTTTTTTGTTATCTTTGTTATTGATATATTTATTGTCATTGCAAGTAGGAGTTGTCTTGATAGGGTCGTTATTGTTAACACTGTCATCAATATTGCTTGCGTTATTGTTTTTTTCTTATTGTAATTATTGCTACAACTCGTTTAAGAAGAATATCTCTACAACTACTATTACCACTACCACTACTACCACCTCTATTGCTTGCGTTATTGTTTTTATTTTTATTATAACCACTGCTACTACTCGTTTTAGAATATTATAACTACAGCAACTACTACGACTACTACAACTACTACGACCAGTACTACTACTACTATTACCACCACTACTACTACTGTTGCTATTACTAGTATTAGTATTAGTTGTAGTACATCTATCACTACCATCACAACTATTGATACTACTACTACCGCTACTACTACTATTAATTTTAATCTTATTTGCATATTTGTCTCTAACTGTTTTTACCGTTCCCACTATCAACATTGTTATATAACACTTCGTCTGCCCTTCTCAGTGATCTCTACAATTGACATGTTGAAGATGTCAGATTTCATGATGAATTCACTTTTGTTGATTTGTTGGCGGTTGGTGTTGGGCGGTTGTGCTCACCATGCGTCGAGTGGTTGATGATGACATTGCGGGTGTGTTCGACGGTGGCGGTGTTGCCGTTGCCGCTTGGCGGTATGGACAGTTCATTTTGCATACGGAGATGTGTAAATCGATGTTGGGAGATTAATGAGAATTCTGTGTGTATTTATTATATGCATATAGATAGATAGGTATTATTTATTTTTGTGTTTATGTGTGTGTGTGTGTGTTTTATGTATGTGTGTATATATGTGTATATATGTATATATCTATATATATATATATGTATATATATATATGTATATATATATATATATGTATATATATATATATGTATATATATATATAAATATATATATAATATAAACTTTTAACATTGCTACGATGTCTTCCCTTCTCTGGAAATGTATTTTTTCACTCATCTTGATTTTGATAAAAAGCTAAATGAACGTGTATCATTTATTCGTCGTAAAGAAATTTTGAACCAGAGGTAAATAAACTTATAATGCATCACACGGACATTTATTTTAGCAGTTCCTGTCGTATTCCAGACGGTATTAGATGAGCCCTCGCCGCCTCGCCCCGTTTTTCGCCCGTTTTTTGTCGTCAAGGAAGCCGCCGGATGCGCCTCGGTCCCTTTACAAGCGTCTCCATACCCATCGCCCCCAAAAATTGAGATGGATAGAACAATGATACTTTTACTTTAATATTTATTTCACCAAATGCAAAAGTGTGAAAAGTAACGTGGTAGCTGGTAATGTTATGTAATGCGCTGCCCGTGAGTTTCTTTAGTAACCTTGCTACCTCGTCTGAAAGCAGCACCCCAAGAGAAAATAAAATACGTTATGCAGCGTCTCGGTTTAAATGTGTTTAGCATAAAAGGTGACTCTGGGTCTTGCTACGAAATGGCGTAATAAAAACCTTGTACCCAGAATTTTGTCTGGAATATCTTTGTCCTTCTGGCACCCACGCATATAGTGGTGGCCCAGAGTTTTTTTATTTTTTTTATAATGTGTATTTAATCTGTACACGAATAACCAAGAAAATACATATCTTAAAGGTAGACGAAGGTTTTGAGGAACGTTGATTATTACGGTACATGGCTACTCAAGCGCGTGTTGATCCTTATGTCTGGCAGTGTCGGGGTAAAGTTTTTTACTTTTAACCATCAGTGTGCATTTTCCTTGCCTCTCTCCCCGCGCGTTTCTTTCACTATTCTATCTCTCGGGATCTGTCCAATATCATTCCTTTTTCCCCTGCACACGCCTTTGAAAATCTCATCCGTCTCATGCACACGCTCGCGCTTATACATCTCGCAGCGTATCCCTGCTGCCTGTGGAATATCCCTTTTTTGCCCTGTTCTTCTGTCCCCTTGCCTTGCCTTGCCGCTGGCCCCCTGTTCCCTTGTTCCCTTTCCGTTGAGCGTCATCCGCGCCCCTTTACTTCCCTTGCACACACCCTCGCTCATACATCTCCCTGCTGGATCATCCCTTTCCCTTGTTCCTCTGTCCCTCTGTTCCCTTTCCATAGTGCCATCCGCGCCCCCTTCTCTCCCCATCCTCGCGTTGTTACCCTTTCCATCCCTGACTACTTTATAAACGGGTCACCCTTCCCCTAATGCAATGTTCAGATAATACATGACGGCCGGTCATTAGGCTTCATGGCCCTAATTATATATGTGTGAATTGCAAGCCAACGCAGACGCCCCTGTTATAGCTGCAGATCAGGCTGGTTACACTTTATAACGTTTTTGTTTTCTTAATCCTTCCTCATATCTCGTTGAAAAAAAAAATCAGCGAAACCGGCTGTGTTGAAGAACGTAGTTGATAGCCTTTTTATTAACGCGAGCACGGCTGTTGGCTTCCCGCGGTGGGGATAATACGGTAATTCCGAGTGTCGTTACGAGCCGTTTTTCTTGCTCTTACATTATCGCTGCGAACACGCCGCTGTCTCTCCGGCGGTAAACATCGCTACAGAGGGCACCGTGTTGCTGGTTACAGCTGTTTATAAACAGCTGTGATCGGTTTGGTAGTAGTGATGATGTGTCAGCATGGCGGCGCGTCAGACGAGAATTATGAATAATGATAACCGCCAGAGGAGTAGAGAGGGTGTAGGGGTGGGTGGTGGCAGGTGGCAGGTGTAAACAAATTACCAGCGGGCTTATTGATTAGAAACAGGTGAGTTCTACCAGAGCGTGGGTGGTATGTATCACTCACTCACTCAGACACACACACACACACACACGCACACACACACACACACACACACACACACACACACACACACACACACACACACACACACACACACACACACACACACACACACACACACACACACACACACACACACACACACACACACACACACACGTCATGCAACATTAGTGGATAGTATATAATACCATCTGATCACAGTTGATTTATATCACTAAATCTCCGAAAATATAATCATTGACTTCGAGGAATCCAAAACCGTTTGCTTTGTATTTGCCTTTGCTCCCCATAGCATATTGACAGAACAAGGATATGCTTTCCGCCCCTATTATGTTCGACATTTTTCGAGGTCATGTTCAGTCACACAATTTTGCTTACGTTTATGTGGAAGGGTGGGTGACATGGTCATTTCGTCATGCATACAACTACTTCCATGGCACTTTCTGGCTCGAGGCACACTGCGACAAGTATTCGTACCCCCACAATCCAGTAGCGTTTCAAGAATGGGTTACGCTGTACTTGGATCATGCAAATTCGACAGACTTACTCATTCGCTCATCCCATAGTGATAGCGTGGTTGCATGGACTCTCCGGAAGTACTGTTGATGAAATGTGTGCTTTGCGTTGGCATGTGTTTTAAAGGACTGGCTATTAACAGATTAAACACAGGCGACACATAACTGGGTCTTGGTCTTGTTGTAGTTAATTTCTCAGATACATGCAAGGAGAAGAGAAAAAAAGTGTGAGAGAAAAGACTAACTTGGTTTATTTCAAAGATCTTGTTTGCCTGCACCTCACGGAGGGAAAGCGTGAAAATAGTCTACTAAAAGACTACATGAGCCAGACTGCTTGTTATTAAGCAGGAAGAGGCCGATGCCCTGGTGATAAGTGCACATTTCACTTCTGTTAACTTGTTTTAGAATTAATTTTGAGCCGGAAAATTGGCCGCCCAGTTCTCTTTGCTTTGTTCATTGTGTACGTACAACATCACGCTCTTCTTTTACAGGTCGTCAGTACTTGTTCTAGGTGATTTGCTCTGTGTCCCTGTTTTCATCTCTTCGCTTTTACCAGCTTTTAATAGCTCTCTCTCTCCTGTCTCTCCTCCTCTGTCTTCCCCCTCATCCGTTGTCTTATCACCCCATTTCCTCTCCTCTTACATTGCCTCATACTTTCTCAAGACGAATGAAAATGAATTTATGTTGCTATTGCTAGTGCAGCTGTGGTGTATTTCACTTCCACCATTTCCTTCCCCCCTATGTCTAATGTTCGCGTGTTTTCCTCTATTATTGATGGACTGAGGCCATTTGTAGACACCTGTTCATTATTCCAGGTATTTCATTTGGCTTGTAATTGATGGTGGTTTGAAATGTCGGAAGAAGGAATGCATGTCACACGAACGAGACAACCAACTGTCCGTCGGGAATCGTGTCTCTTGATGATTTAGTCATTGTGTCATTTTAACTGTTGCAACTTTCTTCGTCTCTCTCTTTCTCTCTCTCTCTCTCTCTCTCTCTCTCTCTCTCTCTCTCTCTCTCTCTCTCTCTCTC
>NW_028234409.1:16343369-16353369 GCF_977035675.1 Penaeus japonicus | reverse complement strand
TTGTCAACATCACTCACTCATTACTTATAGTACAATAAAATAACATAGTGATCCAGAATCCCCGAACGCCATGACGCCCATTGTCAGGCAAGAGGTCCTGCGTCATGTATGACAAAAAAACACGTCATCCGTCGTTAACGGGTTAAGGCTGTTGCATGCATTTTTAAAAATCCATCTCATTATTACCTTAGACCAGTGGACAACGGGCTGTGGTCTATACGTAGACGAAAACACATAAATAGGCACATCAGTGAAGGTATCCTATAAGGTTATCATACGTAGTATACTCACACTTTGCGCCATACAATGTGCCGAATAAACTAAATAGGAATCAGCAAAGTCTTATTATACTGCAATGATCCTAACATCTAAAAAAAATAATATCAGCAACTCTTAATAAATAAGATTTTTCGAATGGCATGCCTGAAGAAGACGATCTAACTCTTAACTGTTATACGATTAGCCGACAGTGTGTCACAGATTTTGATTCGCTTCCACTGAACAAAGTAGAGGACGCACGAACTACCTTCTAATTAACCAACAGTCGACTGCCTTGGCTAATTGCTCACGACTCGGGAAGGATGAGCGCGGAAGGGGATTGCTTGCTGCCACGCCTGTTTTTTTTCCGGCGGAGGGGGAGGGTGATTCTTCTGCCAATTTTAGGCTGCGTTTGAAAGTTTGCAAAGTTTTAATTGAATGTTCACTGGTGCAATGCACTACGGGAGGATGTACAGCGGTAACTGTATTCTCCTTCTCTCTGTCTTTTTCTATCTCTCTGTCTCTCTTCATCTATTTATTCATTTCTCTCTCTCTCTCATTCTCTTATTCTTTCACTGTATCTCTTCTTCCTTCTCCCTTCTTCCTTCTTCCTCCTCCCTTCTTCCTTCCGATTCCCTCCTCCCTCCTCCCTCTATCCCTCTATTCCTCTCCCTTTCTCTGTCTTCCCTTCTCCGTGTGCACCATTCATTTGCCCTTTCCCTCACCCATTCACCCCACTTCCACCCACAAGTAAACGCACACATGGAGTAAATCAACCAGCTGAGGGAAGCGATCAGCTGATTGATTGATTGGGGGCAGTAAATCAGTTTCCGAAACTCAATGCCGGTGTGTCGTTCCCGTAGAGTTCTGTGTGTTCGAGCAGAATTACATTCACAGATACTGTGTATATTTACAAATGTTTTAGCTTTCCCCGTCGTTTTAATCTTCACGTTAGAAGGAATTGCACTAGTATTTTATTTTTATAGTGAGGAAGTGTACAAAACTATGTCTAAGAACGAGAAGTAAAGAATTGGCCGTTGTTTAAGAAGAGAGCTCCTAAGCCCTGAAACCTAAATGATCTCAGGACGTGACCGGAAACCTACAAGGTTCTGTATTGGACCACGCCCTTATGCGGGAACAAGGGGAGGGGGGAGTTGGGAGGTGGGAGGTGGGGGGCTAGAGCAACGTCTTATATTCTCTTATTCTTTCTTTTCTCAAGAGGGAGTAGTAGATTCGTGGTTGTTTGATATCTTTTGGAAAACGGAGATTGAATCACTGACAAGAATTTTGGGCAGAGGGTGAAGACGAGTGGATTCCACTATCATTTTTGGTATTTTTTAGTTTGGAGTGAGACCGTCACTCACTCATCCATTTATTCATTTATTGACACACTGTCTTTTACACACTCACTCACTCACTTATGTCTTGATTTTCAGGTAAGAGAAATACGCACTTACTTGCTTTCTCAATTAATCATTCATTCACAAACTACCTTACACACTCACTCACTCGCTCACTCACATGTGCTTGGAAGTTTTATTTGTACATGTAAACAGCATTCATTTGTCTACTTCCTTCACGCTCCACACAATATATACACGTAGCTGTATATGTATACATTTAATTTAGTAGTTTCCCCGTGCCATGCGAAATAGATACGTAGATTTATTAAACTTTCACTTCTGCGGAAAAGTTAACTAAACTCCAGAAGGCAGTTACTTCATAACATGTTGAACTTTTTAACGTGTTTCGTCCGTTTTTCACGTGCATACTTATACTATGAGGAACCACAGCGTGTATATAGGATTAAGTGCGTTGATTGCTACTTTGTGAGATTTTGTTTTCTTTTTCTTCTTTCCTTTTCTTTTGTCGTCGTCTTTCTGATTTCCACTACTTTGAGTATCTGTCAGTTTGTAAATAAGTTGGACGATTGATGTCGGGAGGTATCTGATCGAAATCATCTTTATTTTTACAATTATTGTGAAACCCCAACTGGAAGAGTGGAATTTGAAAAACAACAACAGGAATCATATGAACAACGAAATTTACAACATACGAATAAAATGTTTTAATGTTTAGATAATATATATATATATATATATATATATATATATATATATATATATATGTGTGTGTGTATGTATGTATGTATGTATGTATGTATGTACACACACACACACATACATACATACATACATACATACATACATACATACATACACACACACACACACACACACACACACACACACACACACACACACACACACACACACACACACACACACACACACACACACACACACATATATATATATATGTGTATATATATATATATATATATATATATATATATATATATATATATGTATATGTATATATATGTATATATATATATATAAAAGCTATAAAGGAGTATGGATGGGTAGCTAGACCTATGTTTCATATGAAGAACAGCGCACAAATTGGACACTTCAGTAGCTTTGATGGCATCTCAACCGAACATTTACATCATAAAGCATGTGGACGGCTCGCATATACCTCAGGATCTTACCCACGTCCCAGTGCGCTTTCTTGTAATAGCCTTTGCAAAGAATTTGAATTCCAAACTTTAAAGTGCAGTAGAGTAAGAGCTCAGGAGGTATTGGGGGGAGGGGGGAGGATAGAGGATGCCTGAATGATACATAGAATTATCAAAGTTTTTTTTTACAATTGTGTTTTAAAATTCTGTTCAGTATGCTTGCGTAGCAAAGTCCCTCCGATTTTTTCCCCGCGATGACCAGCGTTTTACGTTTCAACTTCACCAATAAATCTTACTTTCACGTGACCGCTGAGTGCCATGACTGGAGCTTATGGCTGAGTTTTCATGCAATTGTTCACGCTGTTAAAATGTTCCGGTATGTTTCATGCAACATGGAAAGAAGTCAACGTCGCGAAGGAATACATTTGCTTACTTTTTCCAGCGGTGTGTAAAGTGCTACACGCGTCAGGAATGGTATTTCTTGGGGGCAATAGCACCCTGTGGGGGCGGGCCGGCCGAGAGATGAAGAGGTGAAGATGCTCGTAGTCATCAACCCCGACAGGTGGTTATAGGAGGCGCGGCCCGGACTTTTATTGATATTAGGGGTCGTAGGCGGCCGGATGTTGCTGCCTGGAATTGTGGTTGGCCTTTTATTGGATTTAGCTGCGGTTGTTTTTCGGCCAAGAGTCGCAGTTAACTCGGGTTTTAGGATTAGGGCCTTGCTTTCATGGCCAATATTATAGGTGACCTCCTTGGGCCTTGGGGACTTAGCTCGGGCGTTTTGCATGCTTATCGGCGCAGGCGGGCGGTGCTTTTGGTCGGCCGCGCCCTGGCAATCGGCGAGGGAGCTAAAAGGGGGGTAGGGAGAATTTGCTGCATGTCGTCAGGTCACTTAACGGAAAGCTTGATTAGGATTTGCGACCGGGAGTTTTCTTTTCTTTCATTCTCGTTCGTTGGGGGCACTAGGTGGCAGTCACGAAATGGTAAAGACTTTGAGTGCAATGTGTAAAAAAATAGTCACGAATGAGGACCAAAGGAATAAAAGATACAAAGTCTGAAAATGCTAGACGGCGTTAAAGCATAAAACATGCACGCGCGTGTGTATATGTATGTGTGTGTGTGCGGGGGGGGGGTCTATGTGCACGCGTGCGTATATACGTATGTGTGCACAGGCAACCGAAGATGCATACGCTATCTCGCGTACTCTCCCCACCCTCTTTCTTTCAGTGACACACACATTTAGTATGGTATATGCTCTTCCATTAAAATCTTGTAGCTAAAGGGTCTCCGAATACATTGCTCCAGACATTATCAGTTACAGCCCAATTGCACAGAAAATTAAATGTAAATAAAAAAAAATCGACCCCCCCAACACACACCCAACCCCCGCCCCACACACACACTCAAGTACTCCCCTCCCCACAACACACTTATATATCCCCTATATACACATAAATATCCCCATACACACACACACACACACACACACACACACACACACACACACACACACACACACACACACACACACACACACACACACACACACACACACACACACACACACACACACACACACACACACACACACACACACACACACACACACACACACACACACACACACACACACACACACACACACACACACACACACACACACACAGAAGCACACCAAGGGAATCGCACAAACAAGGATGCCTTCAATCACATATTCATGAAATTTCCCATGACTGTCAAGCGGTATGACTTGCGGCCTTCCACAGGCACCCGGCGGGAGCAGTGCGTGCATTATTTAGTAGCAGAGAGCATAGTCGCACCCAAGGGAGGCCAAGCGGCACGGGCGGGGGTGGAGCCTGGCACGAAAAGGCACTGCGGGTTAGCACTCAGGGAAAGATGGGGGTGAGGGGAGGGAGGAAGGGGGAAGTGAAAGATAGGGCGAGGGGGAGGAGGGGGGAAAGGAGAAAGATGGGTCGAGGGGGAGGAGGGGGGAAAGGAGAAAGATGGGTCGAGGGGAGGCGAGGGGGAAGGAGGGAGGAAAAGGAGAAAGATGGGGAAAGGGAAGGGAAAGGAGAAAGATGGAGCGAGGGGGAGGGAGGGGAGGGGAAGGACGGGGAGAGGGGAGGGAGGGAAGGAGGGGGGGAAAGAGGAAATGTGGGAAGAGTAGATGGTAAGGAGATTACAAGAGAGGAAGAGGGAAAGAGGGGTAGGGAGGGGGTGACTATAAGGACAGAATGGAGAGAGAAAGAAGGGAAGATATAAGGGGATGGATGCTAAGGGAGAGATAGAAGGAGGTGTGGGGGGTGGAGAGAGGGAGTAGGAGAGGGAGGGGAATGTCTATGAGAAGTGAGAGAGGGAGAAGGAGAGAAGATATAAGGGGATTGGGTGCCAAGGAGGAGAGAGAAGATGACGGGAGGGTACGATAGAGAGAGGGAGTAGAAGAGGGAGAGAGGTAGAGGGGGGAAGGGAGGACGAGAAAGAGGGGACGGGAACACAAAGAGCCTCAAGAGACCAAGGACCCTTTCAGGAGGGAGGAGATTACATGGGCTGCAAGTCGGCTGGAGAGGGAGTCTTGGAGGTAACAACCGGAACTCAGATGTTTACTGTGCTGCACCACTTGGATATCGGAGAGAAAAGGGAAGGTCGGGAGAAGCGGGGGAAGGGGGGGGGATGTATGTCGCTCCTTGTCTATTTCATTGTCCGTTTAGCTGTTTCTTTGTTTGTTTACTCTCTCGCTCTCTCTCTCTCTCTCTCTCTCTCTCTCTCTCTCTCTCTCTCTCTCTCTCTCTCTCTCTCTCTCTCTCTCCCTCCCTCCCTCTCTCTCTCTCTCTCTCTCTCTCACCCTCTCACCCTCCCTCTCTCTCTCTCTCTCTCTCTCTCTCACCCTCTCCCCCTCTCTCTCTCTCTCTCTCTCTCTCTCTCTCTCTCTCTCTCTCTCTCTCTCTCTCTCTCTCTCTCTCTCTCTCTCTCTCTCTCTCTCTCTCTCTCTCTCTCTCTCTCACCCTCTCTTCCTCTCCCTCTCACTCACCTTCCCTTCCTCTCTCTCTCTCACCCTCCCTTCCTCTTTCTCTCTCTCTCTCACCCTCCCTTCCTCTCTCTCTCTCAGTCACCCTCCCTTCCTCCCTCTCTCTCATACACACACCCTTCCTCTCTCTCTCTCTCTCTCTCTCTCTCTCTCTCTCTCTCTCTCTCTCCTCTCTCTCTCTCTCTCTCTCTCTCTCTCTCTCTCCTTCTCTCTCTCTCTTCTCTCTCTCTCTCCTCTCTCTCTCTCTCTCTCTCTCTCTCTCTCTCTCTCTCTCTCTCTCTCTCTCTCTCTCTCTCTCCCTCTCTCTCTCTCTCTCTCTCTCCTCTCTCTCTCTCTCCTCTCTCTCTCTCTCTCTCTCTCTCTCCTCTCCCTCTCTCTCTCTCTCTCTCCTCTCCCTCTCTCTCTCTCTCTCTCCCTCTCCCTCTCTCTCTCTCTCTCTCTCTCTCTCCCTCTCTCTCTCTCTCTCTCCCTCTCCCTCTCCCTCTCTCTCTCGTTCCCCTGCTCCCTCTCCCTCTCCCTCTCTCTTTCTCTCTCTGGGATAGTATTGAAACAAGTCCTTTTTATTTTTAAGCGTTAATCATGTTAGCAACAGTCTCCATCAAGACCCTCGGAACCCTTCTTTATGTGCGAGATATAAAATACTTCGCGACACTCTTGTGTTATTTTCACTCTCGACAAGACAAGCCTTCATCTGTCCAGAGGGACGCTGTCATCACGCCTCTGATGGTGGGAACTGCAGCCTCTCTCGTGTGGAGGCCGCCGTTATTTCTGAAAGTGCTGTGGCTGCCTCCTCCTTTGTCTGGTCACGAGAGGTCGCATTTGTCCCGCTGTTTGCAGGTTTCATTTGCATAAATTCACTTTGCGTCGGGAAGAGCTTCATTCGCGTGGGGCCTGAATGGCAGGCAAGATGATGGTTAATTGACTGTGCAAAGAAGAAATTGAGCTCCAGTTTTAACTTCAGAAAGAGATGATCGATAGAAATGGCGGATACGGTATGAAAGAATAAGGGTAAAACGTTAGAAACAGAGGGGTAAGGTATCACCCCATAAGGGAGAGTGTAAGCCACAGGTGCTAAAAACGGTCGTGCGACTTTATGACCCGCGGAGGAAGTACGTCATAGGTGACACAGGTGGTCGCATCAATACCTGGGGAAGGGGCAAGCCACAAGCGGGTCCTGAAGAGAGAAAGGTCACAGCTGGTCGAGTCGGTATCATGGGGGAAGATTGTCCCACAGCTGGTGCAGATGGCGAGCTCAGTCTTAGTCTCACTAGAGGCGAGTGGCAGGGTCAGTGTGAGGGGCGCTCTTTGTAACGTGCCTTTGCTTACCCTATTTTGTTTTGTTATTTTGTGCTGCAGACTGTTTTTCGCCGCGTGGATATTTGTCATCTATTTATTATGATAGTAGCTGTGTGTGTGATTTATTATTTATTGTATTGGATATCACTGGCTTTACAATTTATAGACACTTAATTAGCTTCAGTTTGGATATGACGCATAGTTGTAAAACAACTGACATTTAAACTTTGACAAACATAGTAATAGTAAGTTTGAGAAGTTTGGTAATTTCATAATGGATGCGATTATTGTTGTTTGGATTGTTGTGAAGCTGGCTGGAAAGTTCATTAGTTTTGGTTCCCTCTCTCCTGCATCGCTCTCCAAGACCTACGTCCTCCACAAAACAAACAAACAAACCAAAAAGCCCTCAAATCGAGCGTCGGGCCTACATGCCGCGCCAGCCAAACTTCATTAGAGTTGACGTCCGAAAACAAATCCGGCGGAGCGAAGATCGAGAGAAGGAACCGACGGGAGCCTTTTAAAGAGGTTAGACTCGCCGGCGGCCGAGGAAGCCAAACCTCAGGACCGCACCGAGAGGAGGAACAGAAGAAGGTAAATGATATTGCCGACAGCGCGCCCGCCCGAGATAGATGAAGAGAAATGGGCCCGTCTCCGCGCCGAGCCGAGGGTCCTCCCCACGAAGCTCTTCCCTCTCTCTCATTCTTTTGCTTTCTCTTCCCTTTTTCTTCTGCTTGCTCTTCTGTGTTTCTGCTGTCTCTTTCTAATTTTGTATTTCCTCTATGGTCTCGTTTTTTCTCTGTTCTCTGATTCATTTCCTCTTTCTGAAGATTTCTTTCTTTTATCTGTGCTTTGCCTTTCTTCTTTGTTGGGGCTTCGCTTTCGTTGCCCCAGCAACATTCTCAATGTTGGACAAGAAGAAGGGAGGGAGGGAGGGAGGGAGGGAAGGAAGGAAGGAAGGAAGGAAGGAAGGAAGGAAGGGAAGGAAGGGAGGAGGCCTTTGATCATGGCGTTACAGGAGAGAATTTACGTGATATATTTTGTATTTCCTTAGTGTCGTTTGTCTTTTTTTCGGTATGTGATCTCATTTTGAAGTTTTGTAGTAAATACTGCAACACGTAGCAATTATCTCCTTAAAGATGACATAGTAGTGACAGTAGTAGTAGTAGATTTCACCCTTCCTAGTAAATCTTAGGTAAATACTCGCCAAGTTTCATTACTCGTGGGAGCAAAGCAGGTTGCGCTTGTATTATGCCTATAAAAACAGCGCAAAGACTACAAGCGAGTTCATGATGGGGCTGACACTACGCAAACTAAGTTGCCTGGAATACTCCTTGCTACCCAACTTTTCATGAACCAAGGCTCGTTAGTCATTTCATGCGACTTGAAGTGCTCTCCCCACCCTGAACAATCTTGGGGAATGTGTTGAGGTTTTTATTTGTCAGACTAAATGTTATTGTACAAGAAAGCTACTTTGTTGTAAATTTTGTGTCGATATCATAGAATGTTAGAATATCTAAGCATGACAATCCCGATCGAATACTTGTTAAATCATACCAACAAAGTATGATATTCAAAGATATTGATTTTGGAATACCTTTTGTTAGGATCACGCAAGTTCTCGGCCTCCGGTAGGAAGAAAATGGCTGATCTTATAATTTCACAAAAGACTTGAGAGAATTGAAAGAGAAGTAAAACAAATCGTATACACAGGAAAAATAATCAGCGGATCATAGTAGGCAAGAGCAAGGCAATCAGATGCTTTTACCGCACTACGGGCTGCGCTTGCAGGTCAACAGGACAAGTTATAGATAGAGATATAATTCCATCCAAAATTCACGAAGTTCAAATTGCAAGATACTAGATTTACATACCAAATGTAGCCTTGCACACCACCCTTTAGCTTGCCATTGTGGTAAATAGATGATGAAACTAAACTAACCAAATAAAGTATATGACGCCTGGGCATGAGAGTTTAAAGATTAATCAAATTTACTCGTGCCCAAACTTTATTAATTTGCTGAATCTCTGAAGAGATAATCTGCATGGAGGACTTTCCAAAACAAAATCGAGATGACACTCCCCGTTTATGTGTAAGATATCTGCATTATTCATTCCTATCTAAGAATAATTCCTTTACCACCAGAACTAAAGTGAGAGACGTTTCCCTTTCGTAAAGATGTTAGAAATTCGAAGGCTTATTTCACTTATGCATTCCATCTTGATAAATCGAAACAGACTACGGTAGATTTGAAAAATAAACATGATGATTTAGATATTTTTAACGCAATAGAAATGACAAGATAATTAGGGTGGAGTTTAGTTGCAAGCGGAAGACGGTGATTGTAGCCTCATGTTGCGTGAATAGATTTAAATGACAATTGTTGCTTTGTTCTTTGAATTTTTGTCATGATGGGGAAAGGGTGTGCAGGCCCGTTTCACGCTTGATATACAGCGAAATTCGTGGAAAGGTAAAGGTGGTACAAGTTTGTGACTTATACGAACAATCATGAATATTGTGTGAATTTCCGTGAATTTGATAAGCGTGTATTGATGAATTTCATGATTATGCTTACATCAATGGAATCATTATGTTTGTTATATGAAGTAAATCATTATGTATTCTGAATTTCCAGAAATAAATTTCTCCGCACGCCAACAAACAAACAAACACATTTCAGCCTTGTTGTTTCGTACCCCGAGGCGAAAGATAATGAGAGAATGATGACCTTATTAAGGAGTATAGTGAGGCACAGTTATGGTGAGGCAAAGTTATAGTGTTGCTGTGGATTGTGGGTTAGAGAGGAAAGAAAGGCAGCAAGGGAAGAGGGAATGAAGACCTGGGCTTGCAGTGCTGATACAAAAGTAAAAATATAAATGTGGTTATAGTAACATGGTAATAT
>NW_028234409.1:16330869-16338369 GCF_977035675.1 Penaeus japonicus | reverse complement strand
GTGCGTGTTCCTGAACTTTATGGACGTTCCTTGGTGTTGCGGTCTTAAAGAAACCGGCAGCAAGGTCTCGGAGGTCTCTTTTCGTCTGTTTCCTTCTAAGTTGACCTTTTTTAACAAGAAGAAGGCTGGGCCGGACATTGGCCTTCGTGCATCTTTTATAGCCCTTACTTTTATTTATTTGTTTACTGAATATCATTTTATCTGATGATTGCCATAAGTACTGAAATTATATAATTGATGATGTAATATAATTGATGTTTATGATGATTATGATAAGTATATTATAACGATGATCGTGGTAGTATTGCTGGCGATCGTGATGATGTTAATTATGTCAATAGTGATGGTAACCTAAAGCTTGACGAGAGCACCTGCTAAAGCGAAGGTTGTCCTTACAGGTGCCCCCCGTCAGTGCCGCCCTGCCGTGTGCCTCCCGCAGCAGAAGATGGTGCTCCTCAGCCCCCGCCGACACCTCGTCACAACCAGGTGAGCTACAGTGGTCCTCTGTTGTAAAGAAGATTCCCAGGGTATCCTGCGCAGGAATCCTGAATATCTCCTCTCGTTAGATTAGGATATTGTAGGGAACTTGGGCACTTTATAAATTCTAGAGTGTAATAAACCTCCTATTATAGTATAGGAAGTCTCCAAACTGCTACCCCTCCTGTGTCTTTAGATTACTGTTGGCAGGACAGAAAACTTACTGGATTGCAAAAGTCCCTCGCTTAAATGTAACTGAAGTTCGGAAACGCGTCATTCAGCAGTGCGAAATTGGCCATGTCACAGCAGGCAGAACCCTCGTTGCAGTGTAATTACTGTCTTTTATCTACAGGAGCTATCCATTGAAACTTTATTTCGGTTAACGACCTCTGCGAAAGATCAAACAGACAAAAGGGCATCTTTTCTTTTTTTTTAGTATGTACTAAAAGTGGGTATTCGGATATTCTTTTGGTCCCTCTATCATAATAACCACCAGAATTATGAGCGATTTTTTTTTTCTCAGGCGATGAATAAAAGGAAGGAGGGAAGGGGAGTGGGAGAGGGCGAGGGGAGAGCGAAGGAGGGAGGGAATTGAGAATGGGAAGAGAATATTTGATGATGATGACATGTAGACCGTGGTATGAAATTGGTGCGATTTTGTCTTCGTCTGAATGTGAAAGGGAATTTAAAGCAATATACTTTGGGACGAACTATATAAGAATAATACTTATTTTCATTTTTGTGTCTCTGTGGCCTTCGATAAATCACTACGTCTTCTTTCGCACAGCACTGTTGCCTGAAGCTAGATTCTGTTTGTCCTTTTCCTAAGGTTTTAAAATCAATACGTTGGTTCGTTTTGCCTCTATATTCCCAGTCTAAAGTTACAATAATTATCCATGTGGTTGCCCTAGCAATGGGTTGTTCTATCTCTCCCTGTCTGTCTGTTTACCGAGGGCACGTGTGTGTTTATCAGTGTTGTGTAATTGAGAATCATACGCATATGCGTCTTTAATTCAGAGTTACATTATAGTTTCTACTCAACATTACATTCTTTTCATCTCGTATAATATTAGTAATTTACTTATATCAATCACATATAAGTCCAAATGTATAAATCCCCTACAGATTTAAATCCAGAACCATTAGTTACAGAATGGATAACATCTCTTTGAAATGTTGGACTCCTGCTCACTGTATCTGGACTGAATTAAAGTGTAATAGATATAGGTACCTAACTGAACGAAATTTGCGTTTCCAGGAATTTGCTTGAAGTGATTTTTGAAACTGATCCTGAGTAGTTTATGAGTACTTTATGAATTTTATTCCATTGATACATACAGGACAAGATCCAGTGAGTTTATAACAATATATAAGGTAAGATTCAGTCATTTTAATAATATGCAGGTATGATTCTCATGTAATTTATTAGTTAACCAAATATTTCTATAAAGATTTATGTAAAGAATCATAATGGCTCCAATCTAAATAGTCTTCGGGTTAGTATCGGTGCAGCTGTATCAATATTTATAAAAAGAGATTAATATATAAGTTTATACTAAGTACTAAGCTTTGTTTGAAATGTTTATTCTTGTCATTTCTATATCCTTCTAGTTTATTTCAGTCATGCATAAGATTGTGTTATGGGTACAGCCTTGTTTGTGTTTATATATATATATATATATATATATATATATATATATATATATATATATATATATATATAAATTTATTTATTATTATTATTATTTTTTTTTTACTTGAGGTAAATTACAGGGTATTTTGATTACGTAGGTAAGTAAGTGGTAAGTGCTCTTTTTCAATTGGGGAAATAAAAGATTGGTAACTTTTGTTATTTTATTCGTAATTCTAGGTTTGTTTATACACTAAGGTCATATTCGCGGTTCCGTGACCTTTCCTGTTCGTGACCTTCATAGTTCGTATTTGTTAACCTTTCCTAAGTGATTCTGTGTCGCATGGTTATTGATATGATAAAGATTTTAAAAAAGCCAACAGATCTGTTTATATCGTTTTCTTTATCCCACCAACATATTATCTTTTGGTCAAGTGCATTTCTTTATTTAGTTTTCAAGAAGTGAAATAAAAAGTAATTGGAAACACTTTACAATTTGGGTTCATGCCTCAGGTAATCAGGTGACTGCAGCGAATAGGAAGTATGACGCTGATGCTGAAGCAGTGACGTATCTGCCTGGGCTTATGCTGCTTGACCTGCTTGCCCGCTCGTCGCTGCTTGGTCACCCTCGACGGCCGTGTAACAATGTACAACTTCACTGGCCGTGACTATGAGCCTTTGTCATGTCAGGCTACTGCTACGTATGTGGAATCAACTATTTACATAGGGAAATACATTATATTATATAAAATTCTACTACAAATACAAATGTGTATCACAAAATAAATGGCAACCAGTATTATAACCGCCGATAATCTCATATATATAATATATATATATATATATATATATATATATATATATAATATATATGGTATATTATATATATATATATATATATATATATATATATATATATATATATATATAATATATATATTATATAATATATATATATATATATATAATATATATATTTAATATATATGTATATATATACATATATATATATATATACATATATATATATTATATATATATATATATATATATATATATATATATATATATATATATATATTTACATATATACTGAAATAGCTTAATACTAAAAGAACTAAGCTAGGCTGTATAGAATCATGATACCGTATCTCGTTGGCCCGTAAAGCTATATATGAACTGGCCATGCATGGGTTGGCATGTGGCATATTGTCGTTTGGAAGCTTATTGCACAAAGTGTAGCGCCAGCCTGGCACCTCTGCGCTCAGCGGCTGGGAGACTTGCTCGTTCATGGCCGGAAGGTCGTTGTCTAGTCAAATTTTGTATGTGTAAATGAAGCAGTGATGCGTGTGTTTATGAATGTGGCTGGGTATTTTTTTCTGCTTTATGTATTTGCGCGCGTGCGTATGAGATATAGCATAACTGCGCATATTATAGAACGCAAATGTAGTTCACTCTCATAGTACTGCGGAAGCTTACTGAATTCCGCATCGCCTCTTGGCTGCCACTGGCTGGCGAATCAGCAAACCCACCAGGTTGTTTTGTCACAGCTTAAGATCAAGGTTGAAGTCACAGCCGTCCCGACCGGACCTTCGCTCAGACACACCCTGGCTGCGCGTGGCTTCGGGTGAAGTCGTAGACGACGGTGTTGTCCCCCTCGGCGCGCCATCGGCCTCCCCTGCCCCCGGAGACCTCGTCGCTGCTCCTCCTGCGGAAGGGCGGGAGGTTAGTTAGGCTTGACCTCTGGGGCGTGGGCGACTAAGAGAGGTGGCTGTGTATTTTGGTTCGAAGCGACTTATTCATATTCAATAATTATTGTAATCATTGTTAGCACTGTTGTTATTAATCCTTTATCATTGCCGATTACTGCTGTTTAAGTATAATACACAACGGATAAGTGTACGTCACGGCTTACCCTCCCGGTGACGAGGCTCGCGAGTCGTCCGAGAGTAGCTCCGAGGGCGTGGGCGTAGGCGTGGGGGTAGGGTGGCCCGACCCGCCCGTGCTGCTGGTGCTGGGCGTGCGTTTTCTCACCACGCCCACGATCCGAGGGGCTGCAGACACTCTGAGGGGAGATAAGCGAATGTGTACATGTCGTTTTGCTTTTTTGGTCCTCTCTCTCTCTCTCTCTCTCTCTCTCTCTCTCTCTCTCTCTCTCTCTCTCTCTCTCTCTCTCTCTCTCTCTCTCTCTCTCTCTCTCTCTCTCTCTCTCTCTCTCTCTCTCTCTCTCTCTCTCTCTCTTTTCCTCCCCCTCCCCCCTCCCCCTCTCTCTCTCTCTCTCTCTCTCTCTCTCTCTCTCTCTCTCTGTCTATCCCCCTCGATATATGTATTACGTATGTATGTTACTGCTGTTATACCATGTATAGATATAATGTGTATATAATTTATATACGTACGCACGTGAACATGCATACATTTGGACTCGTTATAGGTTGTATTGAATATAATCCAAATACATGCATTATTTTGCGTGTCAGAATGGTTCGGATTCGGCCCGTGCTGTCTTATTAGTTGTATGATTGTGAAATATTGGTAAATGAAGATTACATTCAGTATTTTCGGCGAATGCGATGTAATTCTCGTAAACAAGGCAAGACGACAGAAATGGAAATACTCTTCAACAAAGGCTTCCAGAAAGGGAGATGAAATGAACAGAAAATGGATATTGAACAGAGGGAAAAGGAACATATCTGCCTTTGTTAGGGAACTGATTGAACGAATGAGCTGGGAAAATTGCGGCGAGAGATTCGAAAACATCGGCGGGATAGAGCCATCGAGGACAAAGGAAATTAGACTTTATGGCTTAATCTATAACTCTACTTCTTCATCTCCCTCCGGCTCTTCTTCCCCCCCCCCTCCTCTCTCTCTCTCTCTATCTATCTATCTCTGTCGCTCTCTCTTTCTACCGGCTGTGTTTTCTCTCTCTTTCTCCAGTTTCTCCTCTCTCCTCTTTTCTTCTCTTCTTCTCCCTCTCTCCCAAATTCTATCGTCATTAATATGCCTTTCCCTCACAATCTTCTTCCTTTTTTTTCTCTTTCCCTCTCCTTTGGTTTTCAGATGAAGAACTTCTGCCTTTGATAGTGGATAGTCTGATTAATATCTTCTCTTTCCCTATCAAACGTGTGTGTGTGTGTGTGTGTGTGTGTGTGTGTGTGTGTGTGTGTGTGTGTGTGTGTGTGTGTGTGTGTGTGTGTGTGTGTGTGTGTGTGTGTGTGTGTGTGTGTGTGTGTGTGTGTGTGTGTGTGGCCGGGTCCGGTAGGAAAGAGGACGGATGCAAACGAGGGAAGCGCAGATCAGGACGCGCCCGTGAGAGAGATGGACGGGGATAAAGGGAATGGGAATCAAGGCGACATGAACGGGAGGCGCGGAACCAGAAAGGAAGAGAAATATCGTGAAAGTCTTTTTTCAAGGGATTTGCGTATTGGTCATAGATACGGACGATGAATGGAGGAGATAGATAGATCGACGGATATAAGGCGCGGAGGGAGAGGAGTTAATGAAGACGGAGAAGAAAAGGCAAGGGGATGAAGAGAATAGGAAGCGGAAGGAGAAGGGGAAGGGAAATGGACAGGAGATAAGGAAAGCATCGCAAGGGGAAATATGATGAGAGGAGGAAGGAAGTAATTACAAGCGAAAATCATGAACGCTCAGGTGCATGAGGCAAGGGGGAGGAGGAGGGGGGTGAGTGAATGAGGGGAATGAAGCGAAGAGATAAGAGGCAAGGGGAGATGATTGCATGTGTTCTTACTCGATTTCTCTCTCTCTCTATCTATTTATCTATCTATTTCTGTATCTCTCTCCCTCACTCATTCACTCACTCACTCACTTTCACTACCTTCCTCTGCCTTTCACATCCTCCCCCCTTTATCCCTCCCTCTCCCTCTTCTCCCTTTCACCTCCTCCTTCTCCACACCTCCCCCCCCTCCCTCCTCCCCCTCCCGTAAACAGGAGATGACGTGGCTTGGAGTGAAAATGAGGAAATATTGGAACGGGGCAGAGTCAGTGATGGAGAAAATGGCGGCAGGAAGGAGAGTCGAAAAAGAGTGAAGGGAAGGAGAGGGGGAAGGAAAGGGAGAGAAAAGAGGAGAGAGAGAGAGAGAGAGAGAGAGAGAGAGAGAGAGAGAGAGAGAGAGAGAGAGAGAGAGAGAGAGAGAAGAAAAAAATAAAGACAGAGAAGGAAATAGAGGGAAGAAAAAAAGAAAAATGAAACGTGAACGACAAAAAATGGGAGAGAAGGAAAGAGTGGTTTATGTGTGGGTGGTGGTGGTGGTGGAGGGGGGGGAGATAGATGAAAGCTGACAGGATATAGAAGACCAGATAATCTATCAACTGGTAATTGCATGAGGATATTACCACGAATTTTTGTTCCCCGTCATGCAGCGTCTGGAGTGAGAACGTGCATGTAGAATTGGCATGGTAATAGTTCATGGGGCTGCCCTACTACCTCTTTGCCTTTTTTTCTTTCTTTTTCATTCTCATTCATTTTTTTTTTTTTTTTTTTTTCTATCCAGGGATCGGTTTGGCCCATAACGTGAAGAAAGAATATCTTTAGATGCAGTGTTGTATGTTATTTTTTATTTTTTAAGATTACATTTATCTTGTTTCTTTCGTGCATTTGCCTTTGCTGTAATTATTATTTTTACTCACTTCCTAAACCCTTTGGACACGCGAAGGAGTAAGTACGTGAATGTTGTATATATTTCGCGTCACAAACAACTGGCGGGATCGACTCGTCCACTCCGGACCCCAGGCGCTTGACGTAATTTCCGAGGAGGAATTTTTAAAGTCTCCGCCGTGCCACGTCAGGTATCTGGGGGGAAATTGGCTCGGTGCCAGGTAGTGCCTCCCCGTGCCCTCCCTCGCAGGGCCACCGGGGATCGTCGATAGGGCGTGCGACTGAGATTGGACGGGACGCGACGCAGACAGGGCACATGACTGCTCAGACAAAGCACTAGACAGTTCACTGATTGAACATGAAGCAGCTTAGATAGGACATCGAACTGATCAGAAACAAACAGCTGGCTGTTCCCTGACTGGACGTGACGCAATTTAGACAAGACATCGAACGGCTCGTACAAAACACGAGACTTCCCAGAATGGACGTGGCATTGCCTTCAGACGCGGAGCATACATCCTATGTGCCTTGAATGGGACAGGAATGTTCTCGCTGGACAAGACGTCGTTCTGTGATCTTAGATAGGTCGTGGCTTTGATTTTATATGACATAGTGTTTGAATTGGATATACTTCTGATTTTGATAGGTCTGAATTTGCGTACCTTTATTTTTTATATAATTTACTAACGTTAGAAATGTCGTTTCTGTTCATGTGTCATTGCTATTGAGCTCAGCAAGAACGAAATTCAAAAAAAGTAAAAAGGCTTTTGCTGTTCTT
>NW_028234409.1:16318369-16325869 GCF_977035675.1 Penaeus japonicus | reverse complement strand
TGGTCATTGGGTCACTGCATCTCATTAGAAAAATAGCGCAAAATAGATAGAGGGAAAATACATGTGTAGAAGCATAAGGTAAGTACCAAAACTGCCTAGTAGGGGTATGAAACCTAACTGGGTTGCGATGAAAAACGTTTGCTGAACACTGGGTTTGAGTAAGTGTAATGTATGTGTGCGTGGGAGGGGGACGGCGACGGGGATGGAGCTGCTGGTATCGACACCCTCCAGCGGTGTTGAGTGGGAGGATAGAGAGAGAGAGAGAAAGGGAGAGAGAGAGGGAGAGAGAGAGAGAGGTGGGTGGGGGGGTCGAGGGACTGTGGCCAATCCTGTGTCATAATGTGTACATTGGTCTTATGCGAGGGGAATGTGGTGAGTGCAGTGTCTCTTGTAACTTATTGTGCATTTGTAAAGACTTCGCAACCTGGAGTTAATGGTTTACATTCTTAAAAAACAATTATTTAGTGCGCCATGTCAAGGTCAAAGTAAAGTTCTGGCTGTTTCTGCCTTGCACATCAGGAAATGATGTCGGTGACGTCATTTGCGTGGATATATTCACCCTTCACCTTTCCAATTTTGTTTAAAAAATAGTGGATTTTGATTTAAGGTTAGACGTATATCATCAGGATGTGTCTTTACACTGAAGCGAAATCCTGGTGTGTGAGAAACCAGAGCAAGTGCAATATTCCACAGCGAAATCAGAGTTCAAAAGACCGTCCAACTTTAGTAGGATGAATAGAGCGACGAGGTATGGACACGACTATTTGCAAATTAGAATTGTTTTTTGTTGACAACATCCACTGCAACATTGGTCATCCGAAAAAGAAATTATTCCCAATCGCAAAAAGATAAAAACTAGTGATGTAGACTGAAAGAGTGAAAAAGAAATTAGATTGATAATAAAAAAAAAAGTTTATCGGCCGCAGTATGGATTGATCGATGTACAGCGTTCCTGCCCTTTAGGGAAACACACGTGGTCCTCTCTCTTTTCAACGGGGTCTGTTTTATTGTTGTTGTTGTTTTTGCTGCTGAATGAGTCGGCTGCAGCATGTTGACTGGAATTGGCCGAATCGGAGGTCACTTGAAAATATGTTTTCAATTAGGCAAGTGTTTGAACTTTAATTCGGATTTGAATATTCGCTGCCGAAATCTGCATTGCATTTTCTGCGTTTTCACAAACCAGTTATGTATAATTGAATTTATTTTTTTTTAGCAATTGACGGGTTTATGGGATCGACAATTTAAAAAGAATCAATATATATATATATATTTTTCGGTTCCGAGAAATTCAGCTGATCGGCTCGCCTGCATTTCCGGGAGAAATAAGGGACTTTGCCCTTTGAGATTGGGGATTGATTAGGAAATAATCAATAGGGATTGAGAACCCAAAAGGTTCCTGAGCATAAGGGGAATCTGTGATGTGTTCGATTGTATAGTTCTGCCCGCAGTTAAATGAATACACTATGTGCACAGGAATGCATGCATTTTGTCTATAGCAACCCATGCCGTTTATATAAATGCAAATGCAAAGTTCTCTTTTTTATTTGTATATGAATGGCATCCGAGGTATTTATATATCTAAACGAGTGTTATTTCTTAAGTCTGCAAATGTGCGCTCTACCAAAGTACTGAAGACAGCTGTTACAAGGCGAAATAAGTAAAAGTTGACTCCTGGAACGTCCACGGTATGGGAAGCCTACCTAAAAATATTTTTTTCCAGACCGCGATCCGGTGACCTTTCGCATTAATCCGGATCAGCCTCAAGTGCAATATTGATAAAATCCATTCAGAGTAGAATATCGGCGGCACGAAATTCTCCAAAATGGGGTGATTCAATTTCGGGAAAGAGCACTCGTCGCCGCCCAGAACTGAAAGCCCTCTGGCGCCTGTGCGAGAGGCGTTCGGGACGACCCTTCAAACACGAAAGAAACCTTAGTATCCTCACCTTGTGTCGAGGAGAGTCAGAGCTTCACACGACACTGATCGTATCCTTGACAGGCCGCCGATTGTCCTCCGCCTCTCCCTCCTCCGCCTCCGCTCCTCCGCCGCCGTGGCTTGCTCCCCTCCTTCGCCGTCCCTCCCCCGGGGGGAGCTGGGTGCCGACCCTCTGGCGCCTGCAGCAGAAAGCGCGAGTGCATTTCAATGGCGGCATTAGTCACACTACCGATGCGGAGTGTTGATGGAGGTATTTCCTCGGGTGTCACCCGGTGCAGTCACCATTCAAGGTGCCCTGCTAATGAGTGTGTTGGCTTTACTGAATGAAGTGGATGGTTGAATGAAGGGATAGATTTGGCGCATTTATGACTGACATATGATATCACGAGGGCGTCGCGACATTTGTGATATTTATAGATGTGTTTCAGCGGCGAGACCATGGTAAAGGAGGCTTGCATTCGCTTCAACTGCTCATTATAGTTGTCTAAGCCTCGTTCAAATGAAGCAGCTAGAGCTTGCTCACCTTGTGCATTGGAGAGGAGCTTGGATGATGTTAGCTGAATACCAGATTAGATTCTAAGAAGAGAAAAGAAATAGTCCGCCTGACCCACCGTGCTCACTGTCTACGTCTTCCTCCTCGTCGTCGTCGTCATCGTCCTCCTCCATAAGCGGCGCAGGGTCCAGCGCGACCTCCGCCATGTCGTCCTCCTCCACGATGACCTCGAGGCTGACCCCACGCCGCAGGCGACACCGCCCCAACATCCTCTTCCTCTGCAGATGATACACGCTTTATTATTACAGGGTTTTTTATTTCTAAACACAGGAAATATAAAATGTTTTTATGTCGATCGACAGAAACGATGTACAATATACAACTTATATAATCAAGTTACGGATGCAATTTTGTATTCATGATACAAAATAAATCATAGACTAGTATTTTCCAGTGTCTATCACCTTCAAGGTGATAAAAAACCGACGCGGAAAGAAAAGAAAATAGGGAAGGTGTTTTGGTATGATGAGTCGTTACGCATTCATGCAGGATGTTCCCAGAACTCCTTTCTCTCTCTCTCTCTCTCTCTCTCTCTCTCTCTCTCTCTCTCTCTCTCTCTCTCTCTCTCTCTCTCTCTCTCTCTCTCTCTCTCTCTCTCTCTCTCTCTCTCTCTCTCTCTCTCTCTCTCTCTCTCTCTCTCACACACACACACACACACACACACACACACACACACACACACACACACACACACACACACACACACACACACACACACACACACACACACACACACACACACACACACACTTGGGATGTCATTCGCTCGACGCTCCCTCTACGAGATTAGACAGTTGATTTCGATGAATTTTTATCATAGTGTTTCCTATACAAGATCTAATTAATGGTAGATTTTTGTTTATTGTGGCATTAGTTGCATTTTTTTTTCAAAGTCTATGTTGAAATCCCCTAGAGTTCGAGCCGAAAAGACCGGTTGTCCTTGAGCACGGCCTTGTCTCTGTCTAGGACGGCGGCCTCTCATTGTTTTTCCAAAATTTAATTAGCCAATTACCACATGCTCTCCACAGAATGCAAGATGAAATTTTATAGGTTCCTTGAAGCGAGGGCGTGACTTGTCGGTTTCTAACTGTGATAAGTGAAAATCTCAGCAATGCGTGATCAGTATTGCAGTTTTTACTCTTCTTATGATCATAGTTGATGTGGCAGCAAAACTTACTATGCAAACAACCAGCCCACGAAGCAAACTATCAAGACCGATATTCAATAGAGAAAATGTTTAAATTACAAGCACTGCACATTCCTGTCCTTGTTCCCGGGATGATGTCAGTTAATAATTTCGCCGTATTCTGTCCTTGGTAATTGATTCATTAGTTCTTGGATTATTCTCTCACATATAGGGAATCTTTTAAGCCTGGCGGAACGCTGAGCTCAGTGCCAATTAAGTCGCTGTACGGATTGCTGACGTAGATGTATTAGGTGCAGGTGCTATGGCTCTCTTCCAGGCATCATGCGTCCAGCATACACCGTCTCCGAACTGGCACTAGCGTTTACAACCTCATCTTGGTTATCGAATGTGGAACTGCGTTTCCTGTAGCTTTTTTTCAACATGGTTTATTGTGTTGCGTGTTGCCTGTTCGGGAGAGAGAGGCTTGGGTCACTGTACAGCCACGAACCAGCACTGCCCGTCAGCTAGCGCCCACGCCCGTTACAGCGCGTCGAGCTCTACATCCGGACACTTAATGGCTTCGTTTTATATCATGACAGCATTACGGGATCCGCGGGCCAACCGTACGGCTTGGAATTACGTTTTCTCTCTCTCTTCTTCATGTCCTAACTTTCTTTTTGCCTCGACCTCCTGTTTATTGTTTATTTGCTTATTCATAAGCTTACTCTGACACATATTCGTCCTTTGAACATGTGAAGCATATTAACGGTGTTTGTTGTCAGATTTTCACATTAAATTTTTTTTACATCGAGTCTTCCTATGCTTTATGTAGACTGTTATTTCGATGAAGCTATAAGCACAGGAGATAATAAAAAAGAGTACATCATCATATTTGTAATTTATAATTTGCAAGTCTTACCAGTGTGGATCCCAATATAGTTTTATGGTAAGAAAAACTCAAGTAGAAATTGCACCGAAGTTAATGCTACCCGAACGCCTTTGCGCCTTCGCGGACATCGTTATGGCGATGCCAGATTACATTTTTTCCTTCTAAAAATTGTTTGGAAAAGTTTTAATGGAGACTTTAATGGTGTTGTTTGTTTGTTTATGTGTTCTTTTGCACTCTTGGTATATGTTTGTCTGTCTTTCCCGTGCCTATGTTACCTTTCAAGAATGTACAAACTCGCCGAAACTCCATTGTAACTTCGATTTTGTTTGGAAGGAGGGCATACACGGCGAGAGATGCATCGATAACAGTGGTGAGTAACAGTGTCCTGTTAGAGTGCCCGGCCCGCCCATCCGGCCACTCGCTGCCGGTGTCACTACAGGCTATCATCACCTTCCCCCCCCCCCCCCCCCCCGTCATGTCCCCCTTCCCTCTCCTCTTTCCCTCCACTCTCCATTCCTCTCTCCCTCCCTCCCACGCCCGGACCTCTTGTCTCTCGCTCTCTCTTTCTCTCTTTCTGGCTATCTGTTCTGACACCTTTCCGTCTTTCAATTTTCCCCGTCCGTGTTTGTTTGTCTTTGCGTTTTTGTAATGAATTTTATATATTTACTTTATTTTGTATCAAGTTGAATCATGTAGGTATTCATTTTCATGGTTTCTTGAGTGAAATTTCTATATTCATGTTCTCTCTCTCTCTCGTTCTCTCATTCTCTCTCTCCCTCTACCTCTCTCCCTCCCCTTCCCCCTCCCCTCTCCACAATTTCTATAGTCATATTCTCTCTCTCTCTCTCTCTCTCTCTCTCTCTCTCTCTCTCTCTCTCTCTCCCTCTCCCTCTCCCCCTCCCCCTCCCTCTCCCTCTCCCCCTCTCTCTCTCTCTCTCTCTCTCTCTCTCTCTCTCTCTCTCTCTCTCTCTCTCTCGCATTTTTCCCCTCCATTTACTATTTTACTCATACTGCTTATTTTCTCCTCATCCTCTGACTTTGACTTTTTTTTTCTTGATTTATGTTTGTCCTGTAAATTGTTTAGGATTTCTGAGAATTTTCCATAGCATGTAATTTGCAGCAGACGCAAGACCCAACTTTGAACTGCATTTTCTTGCCATTTTTTTGCAACTATGCAGTTACGAAAGTTAGTGGTAGAGGGAGACCGAAAGGGATATACACACTCACACTCTCTTTCTCTCTCGCGCGCGCGAAGACACAAACACATACACACACACACACACACACACACACACACACACACACACACACACACACACACACACACACACACACACACACACACACACACACACAAAGAGAGAGAGAGATGGTGGGGGGGAGAAATACACACACATGCTTGTATCAGGTTTACAGCATAGAAGTAGCGGCACGCAGTGTAGGGAAGAGTTATTAAGAAGTAGAGGACGAGGGGATAGTGAGGGGAACGGCGAAGATGCGGGAGCCAAGACGCGCAAACTGCAAAGAGGGCGGGGGAGTGGCGGGCGCGGCGCCGGTAATTCGAAGGTGTTCGGGTAAGAGGGAGGTAAGAGGCAGGCAAGAGGCAGTAAAGCTTCCGGGATCTTTGTTTCCGCGGGATCAATAGCGGATAGAGGCCTTCCATAAACCGCGTGCTCGTGCCAAGCGTCTCAAAGAGGGACAGAGGGAGGGAGCGAGAGGGGAGGAAGAGGGGGAAAAAGAGAGGTGGGAGTAAAGAGGGGAATAAGAGGGTTAGGTGGGAGGATGGGGAAGGAAGAGGGAGAAAAAGAGGGAGGGGAGAGGAAGAGGATAAGAAGAGGGGTAGTGGGGAGGGAAGGAAGAAAGAAAAGAAGGAAGGAAGGAAGGAACGAAGGAAAGAAGAAAAGAAAGAGAAAGGGGGGAGAGGGAATGGAGAGAAATATCTAGGAAGGCGGAAGGAAGTGGAAGAGCTATGAGGCGAGTGACGGAGAAATTATAAATTCATTACGTTCAGCTGAAAGTATGGATAAGCCTAACTCAAGTATGATGAGGTTTTTACTTTAGTGGATCTCTCTCTCTCTCTCTCTCTCTCTCTCTCTCTCTCTCTCTCTCTCTCTCTCTCTCTCTCTCTCTCTCTCTCTCTCTCTCTCTCTCTCTCTCCTCACACACACACACACACACACACACACACACACACACACACACACACACACACACACACACACACACACACACACACACACACACACACACACACACACACACACACACACACACACACACACACACACACACACACACACACACACACACACACACACCCACACACACAAACACACACACACACACTGTCTCTCTCTCTCTCTCTCCTTCTCCTCCTCCTCCTCCTCCTCCTCCTCCTCCTCCTCCCCCCCCCCCCCCCTCCTCTGCCCACAGGAAACCGAATCTCAACAATATTCCACATGGAATCCAGCGACGCCCCTATCTTTTGCAACTCAGGCACTTTGACATCAGATAGGCCCTTTTTTCCCTCTGTCCCGATGACTTGCAGGCTGACGTGCGTCCCCTCTCGGACACTGAACTTTCCGGGCTGTCGTGTCTGTCTGTCTGTCTGTCTGTCTGTCTGTCTGCCTGTCGGTGTCTTGGCCTGTCCTTGTCCTTCCGGCTTGTACTTTCGGGCCGTGTCCGGGCTTCCTGGAGCCTTTGTTTATTGCCTCGCATCCTTGTTCTCCCGTCTTGCCTTTGCTTTTCCTCGATCGAGCTGTATCCGTTTCCCATTTGCCTCGACAATTATTTCTTTGTTTCTTATTTGCCTATTTTTATTTGTTATTTTCATGTTTCGTGTCTGCTTGCTTCATTTCGTGTTATCTCAATTTATCATCTCTTATGCTCGCTCGCTCCCGTCCCCTCTTCCTTCCCCCCTTTTTTCCTTGGTTTATTGTGCCTTTCAGTGCGTGCTTTCCCTCCTGATTCCCTCTTCTCTTGCTTCCTCCCCTTTCG
>NW_028234409.1:16295869-16305869 GCF_977035675.1 Penaeus japonicus | reverse complement strand
GGCACATTCATTCTCAGGTTCTCTCACATTCTAGAATTCACGCTATTTTTTTTCTGAACTCGAATATGAATACCATGAATAGTGTGGTATGGACATGGGCCTTTATACTCACCAGACATCCATATGTTGCACGCAAGAGGAGTCTGTGCGCACGAAACCGCCATAAAGTACTTTAAAAACCGTGTACTTTGCATGAGCACGGGGGAAACTGTATGATGATTGTATATGACGTATGCTAATAGATTAGCGCCCACGCCTTTTGGTACAAAGAGTGTTCATAACAAGTTCTACCCTCCAAGGCTTAAGCCACCAAGGTAATTTACAAAAAATCCCTCTAACACTAATCAAATTTTGAGATTCAATCCTCCGTCATCATGACCCAGATTAAAGCATGCAATATACATGATGCAGTTACGTTTTTCACGCGATAACGGTGCAATCAGTATAGCAAGTGTCCACATGGTGACGACGGAACACAATGATAACGGTCAAAACATGGTGCTTGCTCCTTTGTGTTGTGAAGGGAGTGATGGTGTGATGGTGTGATGGTGTCTGTCGGCGGGAAGAATGAGGTTTTTGCACACATAATTTTGTGGAATTGCCGGTCTGTATGTAAGCAGCCGATGACTTCAAACCTGCAGCTCGCAGACAAAAAAAAGTTTTAACATATGATAATGTTATCTTCACTTCATTTGATATGGAAGAATGACTGTAATTTTGTCTCTTCAAAGTTTGGATTGGTAATAGTTTTGAAGATGTTTTTCTTATCCAAAGAATTAATGGGCAATTAGTATGCATGAAGGTGTTTCCATAGTTGTGAGAGTTTTCGGAGGCGAGCCTATGTGTAAATACTTTGCAGATGTCTACCAAGATTATTAGTGGATTGGTAGCAGAATATTCGCCATGGATTAAAAGAGGCACGATTTGTAAGTGGGGTCTGGTGTGTTTGTGTTATCTCTTTTATGACATACTTTAAATCAAAAGGATTCTTTTGCATTAATACACTCTTCTTATCATACCAAGAGAAACATTTTGTGAGGGAAAAGAATGATTATGATATTCAACGCATTTACCAGGTTGAGAAGAAAACATTGCTTTTTAACATCACAGGCCGTCTGCTCTACGCATACACATGATCCTCTATGCCTCCCTGCATCGGACCTCTCTTCCCGACCATCGACATCCCCTCGTTTCCCATATTCGACAGTTCTTTGCCCGAATCGCCCCTCCCCTTTTTCCTCTCTCTTTTTACTCTGGCTTGTCGGATCTAGCAAGCTCACCCTCGCTTCCCTTCCGTCGCCTTCGCATTCCCTAACCCTTAGTCAGCTAATCCCTCGCCCCTCCACTCCAGCCTTCACACTTTTTCACCCCTGCTTACGAGCTCGGCCATCCCCATCCCTCCCCCTCCCCCGCCCATGCCGTGGGCGCGCATCAGCAGAGCGAACAGACTTGTGTAACCGTTCCCGGCACATCGGAGAACTCCGGCAGCAGTTGTGTGTATACTGGGATGGGGGAGGGGAGGGGTGTCATTACTGTGGGAGAAAGCGTGGAGTGTGGCGGCCACCGTCCCCACCCAGTCAAGCTGCCTCATCTATTACCATCATCGCTTCACCATATCGTAAATCATCACTTCGCATGCACTATAACTACAGACGTGGTAGCCGCACGCCTGGTAGTGCCTTCACGGCAAACTGCAACTGATCGATCGCGTTGTTTTCCTTTATCAGAGATTCGGACTTCGATCTGCCGTGGACGAGGACGAGAATGATTCCGCCTTATCTAGTCTATCTATAGCATGTAACCAACAGCACTTGGCGGCACACAGGATCCCCACAGTCTGTTGCATACCGCCTCAGTGAGGTACCAACTACAAGGCATTATTTGTTCCACCCACGCTTTCACTGACCTGCGTCACCTGCTTACATGCCGAGAGGGTCACATCAAAGAGCAGGGCCTAATTTGTTCTAATGATCAGGCCAATATTCATCTTAGTTACCATTTCAAACTGTATTCAGAAAATCATAGAATCGTCTTCCTCGCTTATGTAACGGACTCGGGTAATATCACAATTATGTTTCATTTTGTGTCATATATGGATATATAGCTAATACTCACTAGTAGAATATCTGTTTCATTAGACCAAATGTTTGCGGTTGCCCCCAAGTGGCCGACTTAGAATGCCCTACTTCTGATTTGCCACCTTATCATCATTAACTTCCGCCTGATGGGCTGCCCTAGTATCTCCGCCAGCTGTTCTAATTGGCTCGTTAAAAGCATCGAATCCTTAACCTCCAAAGCGCCTTTGAATCACTCTCCCCAAGGTGTATGACCGCCGTGGCCTGGATGTGTTGCCGTGTTTTGTAGCGTGTGTGTGGCAGCCTGGCCTCTCATCCGAACATTGTTGTTGCGGGGATCTGCCATGTAGTAAACGACGTGATAAATTTAGTTTCGTCGTAACATCGCTGAACGGGATGTTTCGGGAATGCTCCTCACTCTGCTAACATCAGTGAAGGCCACGCGTTACCACCTTGCACTGAGTAGTAGAATTGGGGAAAGCACGTGTGTCTGCGTCAGAGTGATTTCGCTGACCCGCTTCCACTCGTACTCGCAAACAGTCGTGGTATCCTTGAGGGCGAGCTTGTGCTTAGACGCGCGAGGCTGAACGCCGGTTCTGGGCGATTGGCGGCGAGGGTGAATATGTAAAAAAGTGTGACAACATTCTCCTCGGGTAATAATCAAACATTCTTCATGCCTGGCTTGCAGACATCTAAGAAGTCATGCCGTGAAAAGGCTCCGGAGATTGATGGTCGTTGCTTCAAGAAGGTGGATTCTTTCTCGCAGGGAGTGTGTAGTCCTAGTCAGTTATCCAGCGTGTTGTGCCTCCGTAACAGATGCTTCTCGTAGAATGTGCGAGTGACCCGAGTATTTAGGTGAAGCGCGAGGGGTTGGGGAAGAGGAGGGGGGGTGTTGCCACGCCATATGTTAGTCACTGAAGACAGCGGTCATTCTTCTCAATTTCCAGCCAAGTTCAACAAGCCCTCCACGCCCACACTCACCCTCTTCCACGCCCAATCAACCACGCACACTTAATTAATTTTACTTATGATTTTTTTTATTCTTGACACTTCCCTTTTCCTTTTGAATAGCCTCCTGCTTATTCCTCCACAAGTCCCCTTGGCCGCGCCGCCGTCACCAGCGCGCCACGCCCTTCTTCGCTTCCTGATCCAAATTTTACATAATACTCCGTAGAAGCACCACACCCCTACACTCCCTTGCACTTACCTGTTCTTAAGGACTGGCGCAATAACAGTAGTGTTCTTCAGAAGAGTTAGATAAACGTGGTGTATGTAAACGAGGTATTTTGCGACCGAGAACTGTTCCCGCTAAACGCCAGTCGTCAAGGGAACGGTATGACACGATGCTTTCTCACGATTATGAAGTTGTCTTTTAAGAAAGTGTTGATACTGTGAGAAAAAAATAAATGCAAGGCTTAAGGGGTTAATAAACAGCCATGATAGCGTTGTGATGAGAACGCACTTTTCGACGAGAGAGAATTATGGAGTGACTGAGGGGATTTTTTTTTTTTTTTAAGACTTCCGTGTTGCGGGAGGCGGCGACGTGATGAACGCGACGTCTGACAACTATATACGATAGCAGTCTCTTATATCATAGTCCCCTATAAATAATGGAGAGGCACAGGCAGCTAGTACCTGTCTGTGCCTCTAGCTTGTTGCAGGATTAGTTGCTTTAATACGGAGTCACGGGCGGCCATTTTGAGTTATTGGATCCGCGTGTAGGAGAGGGATGATTGAGGACCAGGTGTCATATACCGTTAAATGATAACGTGATTTGGAGTCTTTCTCGGCGACGTTTAGAATTGCGGTGTGGCGAGAAGTGATCGCCAGGTTGGGGTCGGTTGACAGGATCGTTACTTATGGGCGTTGAAATTCCCGCCTTTTATCGATTTGAAAAATGTTTAAGTTGTTTGTTGGTTTAATCTAGTTCTTTGCTCTCATTGTTACTGTGTTTACATATCATTATTATCATCAGCTTTTATCATTTTTATTGTTATTATTAATATTTTATTTGTTTTTTATTTTATTATGATTATTATTATTGTTATTATTATTATCGTCATCGTCCTTTCATCTTTGTCATTACTATTATCAATAATAAATGGTAATTATTATTAGTAGAGTATTATACAATAACTTTTCCGTTATTGCAGTTATTATTATTATGATTGTCTGCTGAAGTTCACAAACATTTTTATAGAATGTAGTGACGAACTTAAAGGTCAACGTTATTTAATACATACAAAAAACCGGCCGTGGATTCTGTCGCTCTCCATCTGTGAGGCCAAACAAACATCACAAATAACGGCGCGTGTACAGCTGCCTATTAGTATCCTCGAGACATGGGGAAGCCGCGTTATTAGTCGGTGTTTGTCTGAAGGCTTATCACTGATGAGATCTTATTCGTCTTTGGTCGGTCTCACTTGACTATTTGTTTTTCTTCCAAAGTTGAGTTTTTTTTTGTTGTTTTTGTTTTTGTCTCTTTGTGAAGAAAAGCCGAGTGCGTTTCAAGAGAATAACGTCGTTAATCTTATGCGACACGGCTTCATCTTGATTTTCTTTATTGCTTTCTCTCTTGTTTTGGTATTATTATTTTTTGTGTTTTCTCGCTGTTGATGTTGATTTAGCAATTATGAATTCATTGCATGACGGCGCCGCTCCATCTCACCCTCAGCTCTGCTCTGATTCGTGGATATTCTGGTCATTAATTAAGGGCGCGATAGAGACATCATGGCACTGTGCTCCGGATACGTCGACGAATTACTTGGATTAGGGGCGGCCAGGACGTTTTGATTGTGTGTGTGTTTGTGTGAGTGCGCGTGCGTGCATGAGTGTAAAAGACGGCCTTCCTGTCGAACATCTACTTTCCATATCGATTTAAAGTAGTTTTTGCCATGCGGGCGAGAAAAGCGTGCGCATGGCGTCGTTGCGAAGCTACAGCAAGGGAAATTATAATAACAAAGGCATCGGACGAGAGTCAGGTGGCTGGCACATGGCAGCGCGCATTCACTCGCACGAAAGGCGTGGTCGGCGATGGCACGGCGCTACGGAACAGCCCGACGATGCGCTCTTACGATAATGGTGAGCCTACAGGGCCTGCGGTTGGGTTATCATGCATTACTTCTTTTGATTGTCGGTGCGGCCGCTTTATTGGCCGTAATTGGGTGATGTTATGATCTACAGTGGATGCGGGGGAGGAGGGAGGGCGTTGTGTTGTTGAAATAAAATAAAATGAAATAAAAATAAAAGGTACATGCCTGTACCTTTGATGTTTATTTTTTTATTAGATTTATTCATCGAAGTTATTTGATTTTTCCATATAATTTTCTTATTTATTAAATATATTCGTTTGTTATTTGATATTATGTATTTGCAACGACAGAGGATTTTCTCTCTCTCTCTCTCTCTCTCTCTCTCTCTCTCTCTCTCTCTCTCTCTCTCTCTCTCTCTCTCTCTCTCTCTCTCTCTCTCTCTCTCTCTCTCTCCCTCTCTCTCTATCTATCTATCTATCTATCTCTATCTCTCTCTCTCTCTCTCTCTCTCTCTCTCTCTCTCTCTCTCTCTCTCTCTCTCTCTCTCTCTCTCTCTCTCTCTCTCTCTCTCTCTCTCTCTCTCTCTCTCTCTCTCTCTTCTCTCTCTCCTCTCTCTCTCTCTCTCTCTCTCTCTCTCTCTCTCTCTCTCTCTCTCTCTCTCTCTCTCTCTCTCTCTCTCTCTCTCTCTCTCTATTCCCCTCCCCCTCCCCCCCTCCCCCCCATGTATAAAAGTAGGTACGCCCGCATGCATGCATAGAAGCTGTTTATGATTTCGCCTTTTTTTTTGCATAATTAGTATGCTAACATATGCGAGGACAGAAGTAGGTCAGAGCGTCCCCCATGTAGCTAGCGTCTGGCTGCAGGGGAACACTCTGACCTCTTTTTTCCAGTGTTCCGTCCGTGAGGAAATAATATACCTCGTAAACTTCAACAAGGGAAGCGCAGTACACGGCCAGAGCGGCGCGCTAAAGTACCGTCATAACACAGCAGCGAAGAGATGATGACCGCGCATTTCCCGGCGGAGGAGAGACATCTGTCGGCTGTGGAGTCTCCGGTGCACGTCAAGTTACTTTTTTTTGTGAATATGAAGGTTAATAGGTTTATAGGCACTTTCCCGCTCCTCTCCTTTGCGTCGCCTGGTGAGACCCGTCTGGCGTACTTTTTTTTTAGGTGTTTTGTGGATATTGTCCGCACGACCTACGGTATGTATTTTCACCCCCGCCACCGCTGACATCGTCCCCTCTCTCCCTGCTTCTCTTCTATTTTCACTCCTACTTCCTACTCTCTTCCTCTTCATCATCTTCATCCTCATCCTCATCTTCATCCCACTCCCCTGCCCTCTCCTCCCCTTTCCTCTTCGTTCCCTTCTTCTCTCTATCCCCCCCCCTTCCCATCCTCTCTCTCTCCTCCCCCTCCTCCTCCCTCCTCTTCCTCCTCCTCCTCCTCCTCCTACTCCCTCCTCCCTCCTCCCTCCTCCCTCCTCCTTCTCCTCCTTATTCTCCTCATTCTCCTCTTCCTCCTCCTCCTCTTCCTCTTCCCCCCCCCTTCACTTTACCCCTTTTCCTCCATACTCCACTTCCTCCTCCCCCGCCTCTCCCTCCTCTCCTTGTTTCACCTTGCGTGCAACCTTTACCACCATTTTATATCATGCAGGATTTGTAGCAAGTTGCCAGGGCTCCCTCGCCTGCTGGGCCTGGAAAACCACGCGTGCCTGTCTGTACCTTAACGTCCGCGCATTGTGCTGTCCTAAAGAGGACGGAATTTCGTGCTTCTTAATGGACCGGAAGTCAGCTGATATGTTGTCTTGAAGAACTACTTGAAGGCAATTTGGCAGAAGCTCAAGATAGTATTTTTTACGTAAGTTTGTGAGGTTATTATAGAATGTAAATATTGTATCACGTGCCTCGACCGAGATAGTTTATTGGTGCGTTGGGGCGTTGGTCAGCGTTGGGTGCTCAGTCCCTTGAATTGCGAGGCTGCACGTCAGGAATGCTGCTGCTGCTGCTTACTTTATGGTGCGAAAATTGCTGCACATGCTTGCCCGTTTGTTTAAGTGTTAGCACGGTCAGTAAACACTGGTCTTTGGTATAAGAACATGTATCAAAAGGATTTATATACTCTGTTAGAACTTATTTTCGCTGTGTTCTTTCTGTTTATTTCATTGTAATTAGCATAGTCATTTGCGCAAAGGGTGAAAAAAGGTTTGCACTGTGTATCAGCCATTGATACCACAAAGCAATATGTGTCACGAACTCTGTTGCCACAGCCATTAAGTATCGCGACGAGGTTCTCAATCACAGGAGAAGTGAGGCAATACAGTTCAGGACATGTGAGTGAGCTCTGCGTGTCTCTGCGCGGATTGGTCTCAGGTAAGTCAGATTATCAGTTAATTCGATAATACAAGGTATCTTCAAGTACCTGCGCCTGCCCTACGATAATACGTACAAGGACAGCTGAATTTGGTCACGAGAAACTCATCCATGATAATGACCCTCTGATAATGACTCCCTTTTCCGCAGCGTCGTCGCCACCCTATTGCTCGCCCGAAGTTGCGCCACGCTCCGACTTCCTTCCCCGCAGCTAACTTTCCCAAGGTCTCCATTATCTCAACCTTTCCGTAAATGTCATCTGGAGGAGCTTCAACGATTGGCTTTAAGTGCCATTTGCGTTTTTATTGCACTGGGTCCGTCGTTTTTGCACGCCGTCCCTTCCGTGATCACGCCATACGGTATGTGAATTGTGGTAATGGAGAGGCGCTGGGTGTACGGCATATCCCTTGAGTGTTTAGCGCAGCCCACGGTGGTGAGGTCGCTCTAAGTAACCGCAAAGTTAATAAGTAATTGCTTATCATCATTTCCGGCCAACACCCCGCGTCGCTGTACCTAACTGTAATGACGTCAATAAAAATCTTGCAAGTACATACATAACCAGTTGTCACAGCTGATATCATTGTAGCTACATAATCCCCTTCGTCATGCGATGGTGATCAGCTGGGAACGTCACGCGGAATGACACCAAACTCGTCTCCATGTGGGCGCGAGGCTCGTGAGTACTTGCAAACGTGTGTGCATTTGTAAGCGGATTGCGCGGCTCTTTTGCACGAACCTGATTGCAGTGCAGTGTAGGAGTCACCGTGACCATCTGAGTTAAGGTCACTCTAAGGTTAGTGGAACTTTAGTCCGACTTTCCGGCGAGGCGGGGGGAGGGGGGTATTTGTTTTCACAGTGAACTGTCGGCTGTATTTGTCTGTAAATTTTAATGCCATTACGTGCATTTGCAAAAAAAAACGTTATTTGTAGTCTGTAATTTGGCCTCAGAATGCTTATACACGAAAGTAATGAGCAAAAGCAGATTACGTCATGCTAATGACATGGCGAGGTGTGTGCAGTGACGATCCCACAAACTGCATGCTGATGTTGACCTTAATATTTCTCTCCCTCACCCTCCCTCTCCCTCTCCCTCTCCCTCTCCCTCCTCCCTTTTCCTATTCTATCTCTCTCTTCCTTTATCCCTTCTTCTCACCTTCTTCTCCCGAGCTCCCTCCTCCGCTCCTATCTCTCTCCTTTATCGTCCCTCCCGAGCCTTCTCTTTTCCGGCGCTCATGAAAATACAAGGTTGTGTTAAGAAGGGTGTCACCCCAGTTGAAGGGTCACGCTTGGGTGAGCTCGTGACGCGGCCGGATCGGGGTATCGCTGTGGCTGGGGAGGGGGGGTCTGAGTGGGGGATGAGGGAGGGGAGTGTGCCTGGAGTGTCAGCTGCGTTAACATGAGCCTCAGGGAACCCGTCTGAAGTCTGGTGTGAGCAGCGTTAAGGAGGGAAGAGCGAGAGGTGATGGAAGGAGAGGAGAAGAAGAAAGAGGAGGAGGAGAGGAGAAGGAGGAGAAGGAGGAGAAGAAGGAGGAGGAGGAGGAGAAGAAGGAGGAGGAGGAAGGGATAGAGATGAGTGTGGGGAAGAAAGAGCATGAGCAGCAGCCTTAAGAGGATGAGGAGGGGGGGGGGAAGGGTCGGAGGAGACTTTTCTTTTGGAAAGATTTCCGTGCGCTTGGCGAAGCATAGCCAGATTTGTCCCCGCGGCGAATCACTGGCAGGGGAGCTCGGCCTACTTGGCGTTGGTAGCTTTTGTTTATATCTATTTACTCTGGTTTTGGAACACTGAGTTTTTTTGTTTTCTTATTTTGTAAAGAAATTATCACAGGTCAGCTGAAATAGAAATATCTTGAATATCCCTTAAATTGCATAGTTTGTATGGGCTTTCTGCTGTGTGGCGATTACTTTATTTTGTGCTGTGTTGCTTTCATTGAAAATATGATTTGCGGAAACAATATTTCGGTGTTTTAATGTCCATAGTTAATGTAACATTAAGTGATGACACGGTTACGACTAGAGTTTAGACAGAGGAATATAATCAAGTGTGCAAGTAAAGACCATGGCTCTAGATATCGATGATTCTGGCCGCGTTTCGTCGGATTTGGCTGTGTCAAACCCGACGGCTGTATTAGCGGCTGCACCGACGGCGGCGGCCGATGGTATGCCGTGGCAGGTGGCGGCAGTGTTGACGGGCGATACAATAGCTCATGTCGGAATATGAACGTCCGCTATTTCCTACTCTTTGTTACACGACGTGGCCATCCAGGGCGGCTTCGCACACTGCCTCGGCGACCGGCGAATATATGAGTCCTGTGTTTATACATTGAGTTTTCAACCGGTGTGGCGGGGCTTCTCACGGACGAGAAGGGGACGAGGCAAACAAATCTTTGTGTATCAAACAAACCTTTTGGACACTTCAGATTATACATTTTCTGTCTATCTGTTTGTCCGTTTGTGTGTTTGTTTGTGTTTATGTATTTATGTTTGTATTTATATGTATATATATAAAATAATATATATATTATAT
>NW_028234409.1:16285869-16290869 GCF_977035675.1 Penaeus japonicus | reverse complement strand
GTGAGAAGTTCTGCATTTGATTGAAAGAAGAGCTCGTTAGAAACAGTATATGAATCACACATCCATGATTCATCATTTTATTTAGTTTTTCTTTCTGATTACCACTAACATTTCCAGCATATCCAGTGTAATAAAAAGCGAAACACTCGCAAGTATCAGGAACACCTCTCCACCCCCTACCCCCTAAAAAAAAAAAAAAAAATCACAAAAGAGGACTATTTCAAACCAACCAACTAAACAACTAAAAGAATAGACAGTCGACATCAAATCCCCTCGCAGAAGAAGCATCGCCCGATAGCCGTTGTAAATTGGCGCGAGCTAAAGGAAATGGCTGGAGGAGTCGCCCGTGTCCCAGCGGCCCTCGGAAGTCGTGTGCTTTATTGGACACTATGAAACTCTTAAGGAGCTCAAGTTTAAATGGCTTTGTTAGGTCGGCCGTGGGAAGGCGGGCCGGCACGCATTAGGCCAGCCGCCTGCTCGCTCGCTCGCTCTCTGTCGCTCTGGTTGTCTGTCTCTTCTCTCTGTCTAGCTGTCTGTCTTTTCCCTCTGTTTGTCTCGGTCTCCTCTCTCTCTCTCTCTCTCTCTCTCTCTCTCTCTCTCTCTCTCTCTCTCTCTCTCTCTCTCTCTCTCTCTCTCTCTCTCTCTCTCTCTCTCTCTCTCTCTCTCTTTCTCTTTCTCTCTTGATTAGTTTTGTTTTTAATTTTCCACATTTCTTCACGAAATTTGTATTAAAACCTCACCACCTTCACCGCCCTCCTCCTCTTCCACTTTTTTATTTATTTATTTTTTCCACTTCCTTCCTACTCTCCCTCCTCCCCTACTCCCGCTCTTCCCCCTTCTCCTCCCCTCTTTCCCTCTTGCTCCTCCTCATCATTCACCTTCTCCTTTTGTTACTGTTCCTCTTTTTCCTCTCTCCCTCTTCCTCTCCTCCTTTCCTCCCTCCTTCCCTCCCTCCTTCCCTCCCTCCTCCTACTTCCTCCCTCCCTCCTCCTGCTTCCTCCCTCTCTCCCTCCCTCCTCCTCCTGCTTCCTCCCTCTCTCCCTCCCTCCTCCTCCTCCTGCTTCCTCCCTCTCTCCCTCCCTCCCTCCCTCCCTCCCTCCCTCCCTCCCTCCTTCCTTCCTTCCTCCTGCTTCCTCCCTCCCTCCCATCCTCCTTCTTCCCGTCCTCTTTGTTCTCGCGACAGAATTTTTCCGCGGTTCCCCCGTCCCCTTGACCCGGCTCTGTCCGCGTGACTGATACCGCGAATAACTCTCTTCGGTTATTGATCGTGATTTACGGGGCTTTAAACCCGAGATTCCTCTTCGGATATTGATTGCCGTCGGCCTTTGATGATCAATGACCAAATTGATATTGATAGTGTGGCTGCAGCAGCAAGGGTGATGGATGCTTGCGGCGCGAGGGCGGACGAGACGGCCGCTGAATAGATAAATAAGGGAGTAATGAAGGTTGTGAAAACAGGCGGGAGCCAAGCCGGGTTGCGGGAAAGAGATCACTCTGCTGCCGGGATTTTAAAGCTTGGAATATATATATATATATATATATATATATATATATATATATATATATATATATATTATATTATATATATTAGTGTGTGTGTGTGTGTGTGTGTGTGTGTGTGTGTGTGTGTGTGTGTGTGTGTGTGTGTGTGTGTGTGTGTGTGTGTGTGTGTGTGTGTGTGTGCGCGCGTGCGTGCGTGCGTGCGTGTGTACGTATGCATGTGTATATGTTTATGTACAAGTACATACATGTATATACCCATGCAGTGTATATATACATATATCTATTGATACGTTTCCCCTTTATCTGTGTAATGGACATTCAAAAAATACATTTTGCAAGGAAGCACGAGCCTCCGCTCTCGGAAACGCGAAACAGCCCTAAAGGTCTTCCAAACCAGCACCTTGGCGGCGCCGTGTGCGTAAGGGAGAGCTGAGCCGCGCGTTGAGGTCATCCGCGATTGCTGGCGTTTAAGTGGCGAGCGGATGGCCCAAGGGGGATATCCATCGTGTCACGGATAAGGATGACAAATCTCCCATGGCAGGAATCGCGAAGAACAAGAGTTACTCCCGATAAAACCCTCCTCCCCTCCCCCTCATACCTCCTCCGTCCCCACCCCCTCCTAGCTTTCCTCGTGTCTTTTTTGCGGCTCGTGACTGCTCTCCGTACGGCACTCCTTACTGCTCTCCCGACGGCGACCCATTGTCGAGAGATACAATAGCCCACGACTCAATAAATCTCTTGAATAGTTTTTTTTTTCCAATCTGATCGGATTATCTGATGCCTTCTCCTTTCTTTCGCGGTCGCCCCCCTTTTCGTCTTCGCGCTGTGTTTGGTTGTTTGTTTAGCTGTCTATATCTCTCTTACACTGTAGAGTGCGGTTAAATGAGGCATCGAAAGCAGACTGAAGTGAGCAAGCGTGGGTGGTGTGCGTCGGCAGGGGCGATGGGCGGCAGGGAGGGTTCAAGGGGAAGGGGTGAAGGAGGCGACCTGGAGGGGATGAAGGGGTGACAGAAGGAGGCACGCAGGTATCGGAGATATTATCACACCTCACACGGCTCCCTCTTTTATAACTCCTCTGTATTCAGCTCGTCCAGCGGTGATAACACACGCAACGGGATGAAAAGAAAGAGAGAGAGAGAGAGAGAGAGAGAGAGAGAGAGAGAGAGAGAGAGAGAGAGAGAGAGAGAGAGAGAGAGAGAGAGAGAGAGAGAGAGAGAGAGAGAGAAAGGAGAAAGGGGGGAAGAGAGAGAGAGAGAGAGAGAGAGAGAGTGAGTGATGATGAACGGGAGGTGGAGGATAGCGGTAAGGAAAATGCGTAGAACGGGAAGTTTCTAATCCTAAAACCCCCAGAAAAGGTGTCCCAAGGAAAGAGCCTTGATAATGAGCACCAAAATGTACATTAAAAGTCGATGCCGCGGGCCGAAGATGAAGGGGATAAAGGGAACGTGAGTGGTTCTTGGTACGCCAGGGTTCACGTCGGGGACACTGCCAGGCGTTGAAAATGTTGCACCGTTTGAAGAGAACCCAGAAAGTAAAGCGTGTGAGAGGAATGGCAATGGACGCGCGAGAGAACGCGGGTGAGGACAGTGAGCGTAGCGTGAGGGAGAGAGTTGTCTTAGGAGAGTGAGAGCGGGCGGAGCATGAAGGCCGTCGAGAGTGAAGGCGATGTTCTAGATATGTAAATACTCCGAGGAATTGTGCTCCGGCGCGTGGAGGCGAGAAGAAACGGAAATGGAGATGAGGTTTTGCACGAGGCCCGAGAATTAAGGAAAGGCGATCTCGGAGGGAGGAAAAGTTTCAGAGGGCGAGGTGCTAGGGTGTGGCTTGGAGAGGGTTAGGGGGGGGGGAGGTGCCTCCGGTCAACGGGTGCTTGCACACACCAGGCCGCCGCTTGCTAGTTTTTGCTGGTGTTCTGCGGGCTTGGTCTGGCGCCGTGTTATCCTCAAAAGCACACCTGCTTGCATTTCTTACAGCTTGGTAGGTTTTATCCTACATGTAGAAAAGTAAGGAGATGCCGGGAATATGGTCATGTGTTCTATTGTATTAATTTAGTCAGAATAAGTATAAGCAGCGAGTATAACTGATACGATTATATGAACATCCAGTTTATCCGAAAAAAGGTAAATCGTAAGAGCTGTGCATTTACGTGCGCTAGATGTTCATTGCCTTGATGGTCAAAATATGTTACGCAAAACAGATCTTAAACATACATCATGTAGCTAGTTTCTTTTTTTAAATACAGTGTTCAGAATGTAATGATAACTGGCAGTCCTTCAAGACACGAGAACCTTGCTTATGATGTTATGTCGTGGTGACGGTATAAATAAACCTTTAGTGGACTTAAATATATACAAAAAGACTTGAAATTCCACTGTCTTATTGCATAAGTTGTTACCAGACTTTGTATATGTAATAATTTTATTCATACATATTTTATTCAAGGGCATTGTCATTCATATATACATTCTTTTTTTCCAGGTATGGTGCTGGTGTAGATCCCAAGGAAGGCAGAATGGTATGTTATCCCCCCCCCCATCATTCCCCCCTTCAGCGTCACGCCCTGGAGAAAAGACCTGTTACTGCGGGTATTGAGTTACCTACGAGTTACCTCTCCTTCCAGAGGGGGCCCGTGCGCACTCTAGCGGGATACTACGCACTAAACACGGGAGTTTGTGCGGACTAAAGTGCCATATGATAACCTGTTTTTTGAAAGGAGAACGAAGGGGACGGGAGAAGCAATGGAAAAGGAGAGAGGTAAGGGAGAGTTGGATAGGGGAGGTCGAGAACGATGGGAGAGCAGGGAGTGCTCTAAGAAGAGACTTCATTTGTCTTTTGGAAATTTACATTAAAATTCAAGAAGAAGAAAAAATAATATTGTCTCAAATACATGTGTTTCTTCATGTGTTTGGAAGCCTATGTTTATTGCTGAAGTCGAAAGGCCATTGCAGTTTGAAGGCCACAGCATGAGCAAGGAAAGGTGGAAGCCGCGTCGGCCCTTTTACTGACCCTCGCGGTGGCCCGGCGGAGGAAAGGATGTTATCAGGTACATCCTATATTTCCCAGCCCATTAGCTTGCACGCAGAGTTGCCAACCCGTCTAGGATATTTTGCCATCTGGGCTGAAGTGTCGCTTCTTAAGGCTTTTGAGTTGTAAAGAACGACCACGTGATTAAGTCGTTTCTGAGGGCTATTGTAATCTGTCTTTTCTCCGGTGCTAATGTGTGACCAGCGGAGACGACGGTGTTCACGGCAGATGTGCCTGTGCCTTTCCCTGCCATCTGTTCCTCTCATGCCTGGACTTTCATTTCACACTTTGTTACATATGTGTGTGTATATATGTATGTATGTATGTATGTATGTGTGTGTGTATATATATATATATATATATATATATATATATATATATATATATATACATACATACATATACATATACATATACATATACATATACATATACATATATATACATATACATACATATATATATAGATATAC
>NW_028234409.1:16278369-16280869 GCF_977035675.1 Penaeus japonicus | reverse complement strand
GATTCACAAAGTCATGGGCGGAAAATATAGATAAGAAAACGAAGTAGGAAGAGTTTACTGTCCGGTAAAAATACTTTTTTTTATAATATATGATGGTAAGTGCAGTAGATTTGAACAGTGAACGCACGGTTTGTTATGCTCTGGCGGACTCTCATGAAAGACAACTCGGCTACAAGGCTATTGCTTCGTCAACATGCGGGCGTTTCGTCACGGTGCAGGTGTAACACTTGAAACTATACTTGTTTTCGCAACTCTTAAATTGTATTGAATAACAGTGTCAACTCCCAAAAAGTTTACACAAATACTCACCTAGGATTTACAATCAGCACAGAAACTTGTTTGATCTATTGTTGAAACGGAGTGCGTTCTTATCTGCCTATGTTTAAAACATCACTGACCAAGCTCATGAAACACCGTGAATTATTTACATATACATATATTTTTTTCCAAATATATATCGTCGAGAGGCTGTACCACAGAAGCGGCAACCACACACTGGCGCCTGCGCGTCAGAACTGCGAGAGAGTCAATAGGGCACTGAGTCAGTGGAGACCCGCGAGGTTCTGTCGCACGGAAAGACACGCGGCGCAACCCCTCGCGCATGCGCAGACGGGACGAGGGGCGGAACCGCGGTGGTTGTCTACTGTTGAGCTTTCTTGTCATTTTCTAGAAAGAGTTGTGATGACTGTGCAGGGATCAGACTGGCTGGTTTTATTATACTCAACTTTCATAATTACCAGAGACATTTCTCTTAATAGGTTGTGAACCGCTTGACAGTGAATATTCATATGGGTGTATGTATCGTCGCTGTATTATACAAGCAAAGTGTGATAGTTGAGAGAAGCTATGGAATTATGTATATGCTATAACAAATCTTAAAATATAACTGCTACTGAGGTGTATGATGTATTCAAAATTTGTGACGGGGCAGATTGTATACCATTAATCTGTTAGAATCAGGGAATAGGAATAGACGTATGAAATGTACACTAATTAGTAGGTGTTGGTGACACGGCCATTCTTTGACACTTACGACTCTTTCTCAGGGCGATCTATCAATGTATTGTATTGCTTTTATGTAAAGTCACAACTTATATTATTTCACATTTAATATAAAATGCATATTGAAATATAGGCAAGGTTGATTAAAACAATTATAAACACCCCCCAATAATAAGAAAGTCACCAAAGGATGAGATATGTATATATATATATATATATATATATATATATATATATATATATATGTGTGTGTGTGTGTGTGTGTGTGTGTGTGTATATATATGTATGTATGTATGTATGAATGTGTGTGTGTGTATATGTATGTATGTATGTATGAATGTGTGTGTGTGTATGTGTGTGTGTGTGTGTGTGTGTGTGTGTGAGCGCACATAGATTCGGTGCATGCAGTAGTAACATATTGTTATCCGGTCGTTTCTGCGGACAATTAATGCTGGATATTTTAGTCTCTGGGTCCTCTGTGCGCATATTGGCTCCACTCCACTTAAGTGAATCCGGCTACCACCTGCTGGATCTAATTGCCTGTGGCACTGAGCAGATGATTAAGCATGAGGCAAGTTTCGAGGATGCTCGAAGGATGTGCAGTGCTATGGAGGAATTTGCAATTGAAGATTTTTTATTTATCTTTCACAACTTAGTTATGCTATGATTGTATGATCACATTATGTATATGTGACTTGTAGGATTTAGAGCTGATCACAGGAAAAGCCACCACACTACGTCCCTTGGTAGTGGCTGTTTGTATCTCTAAGTGTGGTGACTTGTGAAAATAAACATACATGAAATTGAAGGCCAGTTCCATATTGTAGGCCTTCTGCTATCCATGTGTTTATTTATATGTTAGTTTTATCACATACATAAATCAGCGTCGGATCTGGTCTGAAACAGTTACATGCGGTGGCTACGACTGTTGATAAATAGTCCTTGAATTATTGTGCTATGATGTCTAACGCATTTGTTGTTTGTATGAATGGCTAGGCTTACTATATCCTACATGCTTGTTCATTGCACTGAAATGAAAAAAGGTGCTTGTTAATGTACGTTTTTAATACAATATATGTTATGGTATTAATACTGTAACCATTGCACGTTTTTAAATAAACCACATGACTGTCTCAGCTACTGCATAATAAGAGAATTGTTTACACTTTATATAATCTATTTATACAGAGCTTATAGCACAATATGTTTAAAGTCCCTTTAGGAGTTTAATTAAACTTCAAGATTATATCAGACGTCAAGCTTATACTCATATCGCAACATATGCACGTTCAAAGTCCGCGCTTTATAGAGCACGTTCTCATTAGAAGGATAAGCTAAAATCACTGTTTTATGCCGTTATGCGCTTGTGGTGTTCAAAGCAATTTAAAGGGTATTAACAGTGTAAACCTATTGTGATTCTACTCACTCTTTTGTTCTTCACCAGTGTTACGGGTAATGCAATCTGGCTTGAGATTACATTATCTGTGTACACAAGACT
>NW_028234409.1:16260869-16273369 GCF_977035675.1 Penaeus japonicus | reverse complement strand
GCACACCGTTATCAGTCCCCTCGCGACACCCCTCTCCCCGCCCCTGGTTGTTTAATGTCCTCAGCCAGCCCATCCATCAAAATTTTAAGTAATTATTCAATATTGTGTCGAAACTTGCATCGTTAAGCATGTATCATACCATGCACATACGTATGCATAAGCACGCTCATACACAAACACACTAATTCACTGACTGACAGAATGACTGACTCGCTCACTCACTCATTTATCAGTCCTCTCTCTCACACACACACTCTCTCTCTCCTCTCTCTCTCCTCTCTCTCTCTCTCTCTCTCTCTCTCTCTCTCTCTCTCTCTCTCTCTCTCTCTCTCTCTCTCTCTTTCTCTCTCACTCTCTCTCTCTCTCTTCCTCTTCTTTCCTCCCTCCCTCTCCCTTGTCCTCGGTGTCACATTGCTAACCCTGCCACGACCCCTGCCCTAGCCTTCCATCTCACACACGCCGCCCTTTTCCCCTCCTCCCGCGGCCGCCCATGCGCGCCCTCGCCGCCACCGGGAACTTCGTGTTATTCCCGTACGTTCTCTCCCTCGTCTCACCGGTCTCGCTTCCCATTTTTAATTGTCCTTTTCTCCTTCCTCTGTTACGGTGGCATCGTTTTTTTCTCATGATTTAGCTGTTATAGAACCTTATTTATTTATTAGTTAATATATTTTATTTCTGCTTGTTTATTATTTCATCAAGAAATCACGTGTAGTGCCTTCCGACATTGCCCGTTCCTCTCCGACTTCCTCCCATTGCTGATATTTCACTGCCTTTCGCCTCATCGTGAAATTTATTGACATTACCTGTAGTGACGCTGGGATTGATGAGATTATTGGTTAGAATGTTTGTTACATTAGTAAAACTACCACTTTACGACATTGATATTGAAATGTCTTTGATACAGTAAGGAACTGTTGACATACACTATAATAATTCCGCATCATAGGTCGAGCTTGCCATCTCTTAAGGTATGGATTAGGAATTAAAGTTTGCAAGTGAGAGCATGGCCGAAGTGTACCAGGAGCGAGCGAGGTGTCGGGGTTTGCAAGTATGGGCGTGGCTCAGGTGTGTTGCGGGCGTGTCGGGTGCGATCGCCAAGGCTTCCGAGATCGACCGCCCGTGTCCTCGTCATCATCCCCGACTTACTGAGCCTTGTAAACCCGGCGGTAGTCTGCCGTGGCGCCTTTTGTCATCGTGCCGTGTTGAGACGTGCCCCGTGAGGCGTGGGTGCCGCGTCAAGTGTTCTTTTGATGTCCTCGCCGGGTCGTCGGGTGCCCGCCTCCGAAGTGTCCTAATAGGCGCTAAAATATCATTTGATGTTTTTCCTCTGGGATCGCGGCTCTCGAAATGTAATTCGGTTTTCTTTGAAGGATATTTTTGGCGATTTTTTAATTAAGGAGAGAGAGAGAGAGAGAGAGAGAGAGAGAGAGAGAGAGAGAGAGAGAGAGAGGAGAAAAGGAGAAAGGGGGGAAGAGAGAAGAGAGAGAGAGAGAGAGAGAGAGAGAGAGAGAGAGAGAGAGAGAGAGAGAGAGAGAGATGGGGGGGGGGAGAAAAAGGTAGAGAGAGAGACCGACAGATACATACAGGCAGACTTAGAGAGAGAGATTCTGTATGATTGTCATTTTTATGTTGCTCTGAATATAATCAAACTGATTTATACTACTATCACGCAACTGTAACGGATATTGTTACAAATAACTTTACAACTTCCCCCAATTATATTCAAATCATCCTAAAGGCAACGCTGACAGTCACACGCTCATAAGAATAATGGTCATGCACGTGCGTAACCCCACCACCCTATCTCTATCTCTATCTCTATCTCTATCCATGCACACCCAGCGGTTAGGGGAAAACCATTAGAGTCTCATAGGCGAGTGATAAAGAAATTATAACTAGTAATCGAGCCTTTAAAACGTGCGAGATAGCATCCACTCCGCATCCCCGAGGCAAGATGGCGTCCCGTAAGGTGACCTCCGAGCACCTTTTTCTCGTGTCGTGTCTCCGGTCAGCGGCGGTGAATGCGGTCGCCTCAGCCATCATTTCAACGACCGCGACTTCCATTCCGATGATCGCCGGGTTGCACAATGTGGTGCCTCTTTTACTCGCGGTGGTTTTATCGGTATTGTTGTTGTTGCTGCTGCTGTTATTGCTGTGTGACTAAGACAGTACTTGTTAAGGATGATTCAACTGTTTCATAGCTCGAGTAATAGAGTAGTGTTTCGCTTCACCAAAGGTTTGATTTAGAAAACAAAAGAAATGTAATGAACTTTAGAAATGTACGTTTCCTACATTTTTCATGATACAGAATATGTATCATTTGATTAATTACAAAGCAAAATGAAGTATCACAAATAAACCTAAGTAAACTAGTCTCATCGATTTTTTTTTTTTTTTTTTTATATAGAAAGGAACAGTGGGAATTTATCAGTAAATTATCAGTAAAGATAAAACATCCAATAAAAACATGTAAAACATTTTTTTCTTATGATGCTCGTATTTGGTAATATGTAGCGACCGCTGTGTATAAGGAGAATCTTTAGAAAAAGTCCCTTTAATTTCTAACCCCACCCCCTCCCCGTCCCGCTCCCGATCCCTCCCAAGGTCGTCCCATTGCTCTTGCGGCAAGGTTTGATCAGCGAGGCCTTGTACTGCTACAAGCATTTGTTTTTCTGGCCATTAGAGCTGTATGATGAGACCGCCGGAACGAGCAATTTTTCCGCGGGCCGCCCCTTTCTTCCAGTGAAGCCTTTTTTTTCTATCTCTCTTTTTTCTTTTTTTCGAGGGGGGTTGGGGTACTGGAATAGAATTCAGTAGGTCAGGCATTAGGTTGGAAACATTTAGATATGGTTAATATTTTTTAGTTTTGGGGGAAAGCCCGATTGTGGCGACGAAAAGGAAATTTCGAACTGGAGAGGGAACGGGGGAGGGGGTATAGGGCCCTCCCTGTCCCCCTGTTAAATGTACCATGACAGTCACGCACTCAACCCCTTCCTCCCGCCCTTGTGATTTGCGGATCGTACACTTATGGATTTGAAGATATTTTTTCAAAAATTCTTTGATGACGTTTCAAGGTTCTCTATGTTTTATGGGAATCTAGTGTGTAAATTCCTAAACACGCAATTCGCCGCTCAGACACGCTCTAGTGCACTAGGAAGTCGAGCATAAGCAGTTAACTCATTCACGCCGGGGCCATTCCGGCTTTGCACGATCGCTATACCGAGGTTTTCGAACGCATCATCCGAACGCTTCGAGATTCTCGGGCGCACGGGCCGCGAGCCTGGGCTGCCCGCTCGCTCACCCCGAGCGCCGGCCTTGGCCAGATATCTCGTCGGCGGCGTCGGACGCGAAAACCACGAAACGTGTCAGCTCTCTCTCTCTCTCTCTCTCTCTCTCTCTCTCTCTCTCTCTCTCTCTCTCTCTCTCTCTCTCTCTCTCTCTCTCTCTCTCTCTCTCTCTCTCCTCTCTCTCTCCTCTCTCTCCTCTCTCTCTCTCTCTCTCTCTCTCTCCCTCTTCTCCTCTCTCTCTCTCTCTCTCTCTCTCTCTCCTCTCTCTCTCTTCTTCTCTCTCTCTCTCTCTTCCTCCTCTCTCTCTCTCTCTCTCTCTCTCTCTCTCTCTCTCTCTCTCTCTCTCTCTCTCTCTCTCTCCTTCTCTCTCTCTCTCTCTCTCTTCCTCTCTCTCTCTCTCTCTCTCTCTCTCTCTCTCTCTCTCTCTCTCTCTCTCTCTCTCTCTCTCTCTCTCTCTCTCTCTCTCTCTCTCTCTCTCTCTCTCTCTCTCTCTCTCTCTCTCTCTCTCTCTCTCTCTCTCTCTTTCGCTCTCTATCTATCTATCTATCTATCTCTATCTCTGTCTCTCGGGTTACTTGTCCCCTTTTAGCACCGGCACTTGTCCTCTACATCCATTCATCATTTTTTTCTCTTCCATTTATATGTCGTTTTCTCCCATCTATCTCTATTTGCCTCTCCCCTCCGCCTCCGATCTCTCTCTTTTTCTTTTTTTTTCTCTCTCTCAGTTTTAAAATTACTGTTGAAATTTGTTTTCTTATTATTTTGTTTAAAGTATCCTAATCTGTGTTCAATTTCCTTTTGTAAATGTCGCTGTTTTAGTGTGTTGAGTGAGTAGGGTTACGTGTGATAATATTATCATTATTATTACCGTGACTACAAGAACTACGACTACAACTACGACTGCTACCACTACAATTACAACTGCTACCATTACAACTACGACGACGACTACTACTACTGCTGATGCTACTACCAGTATTTAACCAATTATTCTTTTATTTGTTTTGATTTCCTCTCCCGTTCGAAAGCGAATCCGACCAAGCGAGAGTAGCTCGAGCGCCGGGAAAAAACAAAACTTTTCGCTCGGTTTCATTAGCGCGCGAAGCGGAGACATGAACGAGGCTATCATTCTGTTTTCGCACCCTGGGCTGCACGCCGGACTCGGGGATGTGGAATTCATGACCGCACTCTTTGTTTTGTCGCATTGTGATTTTCGTATTTGTTTATGAATGAATTTCTTTATTTGATGGAAGGTGAAGGAAAGGTGGGCATTGTTAGCAGGAGTTGATTTTATCATTGTTAGAATTTCTCTTTGTTAGACGAAGGAAAGGTTTGAACATCTTGAGGAAAGAGACAGGCAACGTTCTGTCCTTGAAGCTGTGCATGACTTGCAAAAAAGCAAGCGTGCAATTGTCAATGAACATTCAATTAATTAGCGAGCTCGCTATGTCGAACATTCTTTTTTCCCCTCTCCCTTTTAAACTCTTTAAATAGTTCAGCTGATAGATTGCCTCGCGCCCTCCCTTATCGGCCCCTAATCACTCCAGCGGATATTGGTGCGCGATGGAAAGTCCGTCGGGAAAGGGAATGACGCTCGGCTCGCGGTCCGTGTTTATCTCTGTGTCCCGGGAAAGGTTTGTTTTGGGGTCTTGTTTCAGGTGCGGTGGCGTGGCACGTGGGAAGGCTCCGGCTGCCTGTGTGTTTGTCTGTGTGTTGGCTGATTTGTTGAATTGCGTGGATGGGGTGCCTGTTGGATTATTTTTTATTATGTTGTCTGTTTAACTGCATTTCCTCCCAGTTTTTGCGTGTGTGTCAGGCAAGTGGCTTTAATGCAATTGGCGTTTGGATAATCCGGATTACTCTAAAAGCATTTCGATGCTTTCCAGGGATTTAACTGTGCATTGACTGTACACCTGTACTCTAGGTAGCCCAGTTAACGAATTTGGCGATATTTGGGGGATATTACTTGCCTCTCTCTCTCTCTCTCTCTCTCTCTCTCTCTCTCTCTCTCTCTCTCTCTCTCTCTCTCTCTCTCTCCTTTCTCTTCATCCCTCCTTCTTTTCTTCCCTCTCATCTACTGTTCCTCCTTTCTTACTCCTCTTTCTCACTCTCATTGCCACTCTCTCCCTCTCTCTCATTGTTTTAGTCTGTAGACTACATATTTGCCAGACTAACACTCTCTTTCCCTTCTTTATAATAAAGACATTAATGGTATATAGATAGCAACATCCTTCAACAAAGGGATAAGCCGAAAGACAAAGAAGAAGAAGAAGAAGAGATGACTTGATTTATCAGATTGTATAATATATATATGGAATTAGATTATATAAGAATATCATGTATCAACAAGACGGCACGAGCGAGTGTGAACTGACAAGAAGGCAAAACGGGCGGACTGAAACATACAAACAATACACACACCAACAAAAAAAGTAAAGAATAGACGACACTAACAAAAAGTGACACAACCACAACAAAGCCAGTCCGCCGAATATGCAAATGTTGTCATTGCGTCACGGTCTACGGCGGCAACGGGCGGCGATGATAACGGCAGGTCTTGCGACGCGACCACGAAAGCGCCCGAGAAACGCGACGATCTAACCGCCGGGAGCTGATCTTTGAAGGAGTCGTCATTACGAAGTCGTCATTACGGGGAGAGGGAAAGGGCGAGTCGCGTGACGGGAAGGTGACGGGAAGATGACGATTCGGGTGATCCAGAGGAATGTTGAAATGCTGATGAGGTAAGATTAGGTCATCACGTCGGTTGTCAATGTTGATAGGATGCCCGGTGAGGATGACATAACGCCAGGGTTATTATTGAAGATCACGTTAATGGTAATGATATCAAAAGTAACGCTGATAGTCATGATAGCCAGTCGCGCCGGTGTGAGTGCAGCTGACCTCGGCGAGAGGAAAATTGAGCAATTTATGAGTTGCAAGGTTGCAGACGATGAAAAGCGAAAACAATACTCAATTAAGATGAAATGCAATACGCGAATACAAAAAAAAATATTTTTTCCCAAGTAGAAATATGTGAATGACACCATTATGTTACTCAATTCTTCAACTTTTCGACGCCACGTTTATATCGCAACATGATACTCGCCTTCCAAATGCGTGTTTCCGTGAGGATTACGAGCCGGGCCTGACATCACGTTAATCAACAAAGGGGCAATGAAAGACATGCTTTATGGTTCATATGCATTTCAAGCCGCGTCTCATAAACTGATTAGGAAGCGCAAGCGGCATTATCAAAGCGAGCGAGCGCGCGTTGCGAAAGCCTTAATTAACTGCCTACATCCGGCCGTCGTGTCAGCCCGGCGTCACGGTGTTCGTGCCTTCCGAGGGCGCGCGTCGTTTTCCAGGGTGTCGGGAGTGCGAGGGTGAGGCAAGCAAAGGAGAGAGCGGTGTCAGATTCCTGAGTAGACTTTTCAAAGAGTAGGATTTTTCATGAATTAGTTTCGCGTCTTGGCTCCGCACTCTCTCTTAACGTCAAAGGTAGAATGCCGACAGTGGTACGGGAGAAGTTTGAGAGTAGATTGGTAAAAAACGGAACACATGTTTGGGGATGGTAAATAGGAGGGGGGAGGGGGGCTGTTCGCTATAACAGGGTCAGGGGAAGGCATCCCAACACTTTGCAACTTGTGATGCAGAGTTTAACGGCGGCCTTTGAGGTACACACACACCCGCCTGTTCAGATCGGTCGGTCGGCGTAAACACTGTCAGTCTCGGCTCCGGAAATGTGTCCGATATACGTTATCATTTAATCCGATAAGATCTTGCAGGCCATTTTGTATTACGATTACTATCATTTTGTATGATATGTATGATTGTATGCTCAGTATGCTTTCATTATTCGGGGGATGAAACGAAGATTAAAGGAAGGGAAGCTGTGACTGGGAAGATCAAGGGAAACCCGGGTGCCCCTTGAGGAAGGAAACTATGGGGATAAGGGTCATAGCGGCGGCCGTATTGCATCAGAATAAATCGAGCTTCGTGTGCAAAGACGGATCGAAGTCAAGCAAGGAATCTTCAGAGGAAAGCTCATTGATTGGCCCTTATTGCAAATGGATAGCTTGGGTTAATAGAGTTCGCTTAGGGGCGCGTCGAGGGATTTTCAGTCAGGAGGAAAAGCAGCGGTGAATAAACCAGAAATTGCCTCTGGAAATGCGATTGGGATAGTGATGACCTCCTTTCTAAGGAGGGAGGAGAGGAGAGGGAAGGGGAGGGAGGGGAGGAGAAGGAAAAGAAGGAAGAGAAGGGAAGGAGGGAGGTAATAGTTCTTAAACTGCATTATATGGCAGATCTGTTAGATCGTGTGGCTAACTAAAGGGAAACTACGATAATAGATTGCTGTAAAAATAGATTAATATATATTGATTAGTATGTCCCTGGACGGAGTCCGATGCGCGGGCTGCTCACTGCTCAGTGCTAGGACTTATCGATACCCCGAGTTTTCCAGCTCTCGTAAAAGGGGATTGAAACTCTTGCACTTTCTAGAGATTTAGTGTGGGATTCGCCACGTATCTTACACAGAGCAGAACGAAATGGTCGGAATGAAACAATTTATCGTAACGAAAGACTGACAGAAGTTATAAAAACATGAAATAAAACAGTCACAGTAAGAAAATGTGGGAAAATGTGACATTCCTCAGTCCTCATCAATATTAAAATCGAAATGAATAATTTTATCATATGATCAGGAGCGTTAGTGATACCTTTTTACATTTCATGACTTCACACGTTACTGTGTTTGTATGTTTGTTCCAAAATAAAACATGGATATCTGTGAAAATATTGCTGCCGGCGTGTCAGGATACAAAATTCAGCTGAAGTCAGTACTTAAATTTTGAACACAAGTGTTGTATCAGAGTCTTACACTATAAATCACACATGAAGCATTCACTGACATGCGTAATTAATCAGTTCCCCGGGATCTGCACTGAATTTACATAACAAACTTATGCCATAAAAATAAATGTGAACTAGCCTAACTACCCGTGTAACATGTGATATCTTATGATCGCAATACATTTTACTTTCATTTTATTTTTGCGTACATGTATAACAACTATTCATTGTGTGCGTATGTGTGTGTTTGTTTGTGTCTGTATGTGTATGAAGTATTAGTCAGAATTAACTCTAATGTAAATCAAGATATAGCCAGAGCTTAGAAGTTAGATATAGTTTGCACTTCTATTAATATTAGATATAGTTCACATTCCTTATTTTATTTTTTTCTGACATTTACGATAGCGATCTGGTCCGTGAGCGTCCAGAAGGAAAAAACAAGTACGTCAGCCTTTCCTTTTGAGTCCACGTGAAAGTGACAAAAGGGGAAGGCCGGAAACGCAAAGTAGGGTCATGGGCAGGATTGTGGCGAGACAGACAATGCTGGTATTGGGACAGGTGCTGTCACACTAGCACTTTTCTGTCAATTTTCGAACGAATTGTCGTTTTATTAGTCAGACGATAATTCCGAGTTTCCGCATAAAACCATTATCGTCGGTTTTTTAGCCAAACGTACTCAAATCAAGAACTATATTTAAAAATGTTTTTTTTTATTTGTTTAAAATCGTTAATTATAATCAAATTTAATGAAATTTACTTTTCCTATATGTCATAAAATTAATAGATAGAAATATGCAAATATAAATTTCCATAAGTAAAATTTATTTTAAGTGATTGTTTACATCCGTCAGCCGCTTTTTCTCCTCCAGCTTTGAAACACCATGAACTGTGCCAATTCTCCTGCATGGACTCACGCCCTTCAGAGGAATATTTGATTGAGAATATTTTCTTGCTTTTTCTTGTTACTCTCATCATCTGCTAAAACAGTTTAGCATCGCCGCGCACTGTCGCTTGCTCGGCGCCATTGTTTACAACTGCGAGGTGAGTATCGCGTGACTGAGCCGATGTTCCGGGCGGTAAAGCGCCAGTATGACTGCGCGCCTCCAAAAAATGACAATTTTTAAAAAGAATTGACAAAAAAAACGACGGAAAATATGCTAGTGTGACAGCGCCTTAAATGCAGAGTGAATTCTGTGTGTGAGAGAGAGAGAGAGAGAGAGAGAGAGAGAGAGAGAGAGAGAGAGAGAGAGAGGGAGAGGGAGAGGGAGAGAGAGGGGGGGGGGCAGTATAAGACTAAAATGGTATCTTCTTTCGCATGTCCCTGTTTCAAGACGGCGGCGCAAGGCAACGCATCCACGCCACGCTGCTGACGTAGGAACATATCCTCTGCAACCTTGTGGCTACTTTGTTTGCGGAGGTCAAGACAGGTTGACCTCATTCAAATTCGTCTATCAATATTATTCAGTTCGGCCGTGACCGCCAGAAGGGACACACTCCGCTCTCCCGTCTGCCCTCCCGGGACAGGCCTCCTATCTCGTGACCTGTGGGGACTCAGTTCGACCGTGACCTAGGTCACTCCCGTTCTCTCAAGCCTGCCCTTCACGGGCCAGACCTAGCGACCCCTGCTGTATCTTGCTTTCACCAAACAAACCCACATAGCTGATCGTTAGTTTCCCAGTTCCATCAGTTATTTGTAAGTTGTCTGAACAAACCAAGCAGAGTAAGCCCATTACACACACAAAGGTAAGTGTGGTATAGTGTAATGCGTGGGGGCGCGCGCCTGGACATTAAAACGTGCCACGCCGTTGATTTCCATCGTTATGGCTCCTGGTCCGCCAATACTGGAAACGTTCCGCGAAAAGGTAAAGTGGAAGTAATCGAGTTACGCTAAGCCATCAGACCTCAAAGTCGGATCAATTTGTGGATATTAGAGACGCAGGGAAATTCGCCATTTTCTCTCGAGCAGGAGGTAACTGACTTAGAATGGGAAACTTTAAATCCACGATAAGACAATTTGGCTTTTTCCAGAATTGAACTCGCCTTAAGCTGGATTCTTGGCGAAGCGGTATGGCATAGGTAGTATTATTATAATAATTGTTATTATATTTATTATTGTTATTATCATTATTAGTCTTATCATTGGCATTATTAGCCAAATGAAAAATACTGAATATACTTCACTTGAAACGATAGCGATTATGAATAAAAGAGTAAAACCTGTAGAGCAACACTGGCTATAACCGGAAAAGACCAAATGGTCGTCATGGAAGCCATCTCAGGCGCCAACATTGACCGCGCTGATGTCATTATGGCAGTTATCTGACCCGCGGTCACTGGGACTTTTTATGACCAATTAATGCGTGCGTAAGAAGGCAAAATAACCTTCTCTTTATTACCAAAAGGTAGTTCGTTCGCCCGAAAGGAGAATTGGGTCTTGATATAAGAGGCTTGCCTTTCACGTGACGCTGAAGGGCCGGCCTTTAGCGCAAGGAGAGAGCCTGGAGGGCAAAGTTGTGCCGGAGTGACTGCGTGCCAAGTGATGCACACTTCCTCGGCCGCAATCTATTGATTCTCGCTGCTGCTCTTCTGTTGCCTCACTGGAGCTTCCGTGACCTCGCTGGGAAAACTCCCATGCTGTTGCGTGGGGCCCACAAGAGTCCTGCGTTTGCTTTAGCGAGATGTCTACGCGTGGGAATTTTCGGGATGTCGCGAATCCATCTCGGACGCAATGAGGTGACGCTCCTTGCGGATGTTGCACCGCCGTTGCAGGAGCTGGCCCGAGACGATGGATGACCCGCAAGACGGTGGCATAATTGTTTTGCGCAGCTTGCTCATCGGCGACGAGAGCCGAAGCGCAGTTAAGCACATTCGGCGTCCGATGATGCGTTGCACTTCGCATCAGACGGCCGTTTGTCTCCCTTTCGCAGCTTGTATTGTATCTCTGCAATATCTGCTTCATCCCCCTATCGGCATCGCAACCGATCACGCATGTCTTGCTTGCTCTGTGCGATGCCGAGATGGTGCTTCACTTGGACGCGAACGACCGTGGTTTTAGATATTGCGTGCATGTGCATGGGAAGGGAACTCAGCCAGTGGTTTATGTAACGGCAAGATATTTTGCAGACAAGGCGTTTCTCTGACGGGAATGTGAGCGTCTTGGAATGTGTGCATTTCATCTGTGTGTGAATGTTGCGTCATTGTGTTAGCGTCTTGTTGAGCGATGCGATTGCTCATGCACTTGATCTACCACATAGGAGCCGCCATCTCCCCCTCCTCTTCCCTCTCCCCTTCTCTCTCCCTTTCCCTCTACTTTTCCTTCTCCCTCTCCCTTTCCTTCTCCCCTTCCCTCTCCCTTTCCCTCTCCCTTTCCTTCTCCCCTTCCCTCTCCCTTTCCCTCTCCCTTTCCTTCTCCCCTTTCCTCTCCCTTTCCTTCTTCTCTTCCCTCAACCTTTCCCTCTCCTCTTCCCTCTACCTTTCCCTCTCCCCTTCCCCCTCCCTCTCCCTCTCCCCTTCCCTCTCCCTTTCCCCTTCCCTCACCCCCTCCCTCTCCCTCTCCCCTTGCCTCTCCCTCTCCCTTTCCCTCTCCCCTTGCCTCTCCTTCTCCCCTTCCCTATCCCTTTTACCGCTCCCTCTACCCTTCCTTCTACTTTTCCTTCTTCCATTCTCTCTCCCCTTCCCTCTCCTTTTCCCTCTCCCCCTCCCCCCTCCCCACCTCCCCCTCCCACACCCAGCCGTTATCCCGTCTCGCAAGCATGGGCTTTCCCCTAGAAGTTTAACACGCCCCCTTCCCCCTACGTCCCTCCCCCGACCCCCCGATCCCTCTCCCCTCAACACTTTCCTCACCCCCCCCCCTCCCTCCAACCAGCCCTTCCCCCGGAGGTCCCGAAGGCGATTATATCTGGCGGGAATCCAAGTCATCGTGCATTGGGGGCGACGGGGCTCCTGTGCGGTGATTTATGTTTATAGTGTCTGCTGTCTGATCACCGACTTATCGTTATGCCCCCTGTATCACGGTCCTTCCGGCCTCCCCCTGTTACTTACTGCTTGGCATTTTCTCGTCGGACATTGATCTAAAATCCTTCTATTTCATCGCTCTGATTTGTTTTTATCTTGATTGTCTTGTTCAAAGCCCTTTGTTGTTGTTTTTTATTTGTTCCTTTATCTCTATGAAAGGTATGTAATTGGAGTTCTTTTCCTGATTTTTCCCTTTTTAAGATAAATATGTCGGTAATTATTGTCCTTTTTTATTTCTTCTTTTTTTAATAGATTTTTTTCGGAATTCCTCTATTTTTATTTTTGTGAGGGAAGCTTACTTTCCCCCTTTTAGCACCGGCGAGTTTCCCCTTCCTCTACACCCATTCA
>NW_028234409.1:16240869-16245869 GCF_977035675.1 Penaeus japonicus | reverse complement strand
TAGACCAGAGTTATTGTGGCCTAGACGGGTTGAAGTAATGACGAGTATAGACGTATGAACAAATATAATACGCAGGGAAGAGAGTTGCAAATCGAAAAATATTAAGTGCTTGACGACTGAAAATGAGTTGGGAATTGCAGCCGAGTTAAAACGCATTTTTTTTATGCAATAAGCCTAATTATGTTACCTTTTTTTACATCCATGCTCGAGATGACAAGCGTTTCCAGTAGTGACCGGGCGTGTGTGTGTGCGTGCTTATTCGTGTGTGTCTGTGTTTGTGTTTTGTCGCTGCTTCGGTATGCATGCATATATGTCTCTGAGTGAAACGCAACACGCCACTGTTCAGGTCTTTCATGACAAGCGGAGACATTCTCAAGAGGGCGAGGTGTGTTTGAGCGGATGCATCACCACGTGCCATTGTTATCCTCTTACGACTTGATTCCATGAAGGTCGGACGCTCAGAATCGAATGGAAAAGATCTTTGGCGAGAGTAAGCAAAGGTATCCCTGAACGCCAGGCACAAGACTCTCAGTGCAAGTAAAGAAGTAATTAAACAAACCTATAGAGGGATCGGGATGTTGAAGTAGGACAGGGCCGTAGGATGTTGACCTGATGCATAGCGTCACTAACTCTACTTCACAAGGGCTTAGATGGTGCCTATTTTCGAAGGATTTTTATGAGGCAAGTAGCGGCCGTTGCTCCGAGTAGGTGACCATTTAAACCCGGACCGTAGCAGGGTTCGAACCCGCTATGCTTGAAGACCCCACTAGCGCTCAACCACGCGGGTTACCACTGTGTGTGTGTGTGTGTGTGTGTGTGTGTGTGTGTGTGTGTGTGTGTGTGTGTGTGTGTGTGTGTGTGTGTGTGTGTGTGTTTATATGTATGTATGTGTGTGTGTTTGTGTGAATGTGTTTATATGTATGTATGTGTGTGTGTGTGTGAGTGTGTGTGGGTGTGTGTGTGAGTGTGTGTGTGTGTGTGGTGTGTGTGTGTGTGTGTTGTGTGTGTGTGTGTGAGTGTGTGTGTGTGTGTGTGTTGTGTGTGTGTGTGTGTGTGTGTATTTTTGTGTTGTGTGTGTGTGTGTGTGTGTGTGTGTGTGAGTGTGTGTGTGTGTGAGTGTGTGTGTGTGTGAGTGTGTGTGTGTGTGTGTGTGTGTGTGTGTGTGTGTGTGTGTGTGTGTGTGTGTGTGTGTGTGTGTGTGTGTGTGTGTGTGTGTGTGTGTGTGTGTGTGTGTGTGTGTGTGTGTGTGTGTGTGTGTGTTTTAAAGAGTAAGAGAATAGGTGAGTGAGTGACAGAATAGATCAGTGAGTGAGAGAATAGGTAAGTGAGTGAGAGAATTGGTGAGTTACTGAGAGAATAGGTAAGTGAGTGAGAGAATAGGTGAGTGAGTGAGAGAATTGACGAGTGAGTGAGAGAATTGACGAGTGAGTGAGAGAATTGACGAGTGAGTGAGAGAATAGGAAAGGGAGTGAGAGAATTGACGAGTGAGTGAGAGAATTGACGAGTGAGTGAGAGAATTGGTGAGTGAGTGAGAGAATTGACGAGTGAGTGAGAGAATTGGTGAGTGAGTGAGAGAATTGACGAGTGAGTGAGAGAATAGGTGAGTGAGTGACAGAATAGATCAGTGAGTGAGAGCATTGGTGAGTGAGTGAGAGAATAGGTAAGGGGGTGAGAGAATAGATGAGTGAGTGAATGAGTGAGAGAATAGCTAAGGGGGTGAGAGAATAGGTGATTGAGTGAGTGAGAGAATAGGAAAGGGAGTGAGAGAATTGATGAGTGAGTGAGAGAATAGGTAAATGAGTGAGAGAATAGGTAAGGGGGTGAGAGAATAGGTGAGTGAGTGAGAGAATAGGTAAGTGAGTGAGTGAAAGAATAGGTGAGTGAATGAGTGAGAGAATAGGTAAGTGAGTGAGAGAATAGGTAAGTGAGTGAGAGAATTGGTGAGTGAGTGAGAGAATTGACGAGTGAGTGAGAGAATTGACGAGTGAGTGAGAGAATTGACAAAGTGAGTGAGAGAATTGACGAGTGAGTGAGAGAATTGACGAGTGAGTGAGAGAATTGACGAGTGAGTGAGAGAATAGGTAAGTGAGTGAGAGAATTGACGAGTGAGTGAGAGAATTGACGAGTGAGTGAGAGAATTGGTGAGTGAGTGAGAGAATAGGAAAGGGAGTGAGAGAATTGATGAGTGAGTGACAGAATAGATCAGTGAGTGAGAGAATTGGTGAGTTAGTGAGAGAATAGGTAAGTGAGTGAGAGAATAGGTGAGTGAGTGAGAGCATTGGTGAGTGAGTGAGAGAATAGGTGAGGGAGTGAGAGAATAGGTAAGTGAGTGAGTGAGAGAATAGGTGAGTGAGTGAGTGAGAGAATAGGTGAGTGAGTGAGAGAATTGACGAGTGAGTGAGAGAATTGACGAGTTAGTGAGAGAATAGTGAATGAGTGAGAGAATAGCTAAGGGGGTGAGAGAATAGGTGATTGAGTGAGTGAGAGAATAGGAAAGGGAGTGAGAGAATTGATGAGTGAGTGAGAGAATAGGTAAATGAGTGAGAGAATAGGTAAGGGGGTGAGAGAATAGGTGAGTGAGTGAGAGAATAGGTAAGTGAGTGAGTGAAAGAATAGGTGAGTGAATGAGTGAGAGAATAGGTAAGTGAGTGAGAGAATAGGTAAGTGAGTGAGAGAATTGGTGAGTGAGTGAGAGAATTGACGAGTGAGTGAGAGAGAAGGTGAGTGAATGAGTGAGAGAGAAGGTGAGTGAATGAGTGAGAGAATAGGTAAGTGAGTGAGAGAATTGGTGAGTGAGTGAGAGAATTGACGAGTGAGTGAGAGAATTGACGAGTGAGTGAGAGAATTGACAAAGTGAGTGAGAGAATTGACGAGTGAGTGAGAGAATAGGTGAATGAGTGGGTGAGAGAATAGGTGAATGAGTGGGTGAGAGAATAGGTAAGTGAGTGAGAGAAAAGGTGATTGAGTGAGTGAGAGAATAGGAAAGGGAGTGAGAGAATTGATGAGTGAGTGAGAGAATTGACGAGTGAGTGAGAGAATTGACAAAGTGAGTGAGAGAATTGACGAGTGAGTGAGAGAATAGGTGAATGAGTGGGTGAGAGAATTGACGAGTGAGTGAGAGAATTGACGAGTGAGTGAGAGAATAGGTAAGTGAGTGAGAGAATTGACGAGTGAGTGAGAGAATAGCTAAGGGGGTGAGAGAATAGGTAAGTGAGTGAGAGAATTGGTGAGTGAGTGAGAGAATAGGTGAATGAGTGGGTGAGAGAATAGGTGAGTGAGTAAGAGAATAGGTGAGTGAGTGACAGAATAGATCAGTGAGTGAGAGAATAGGAATAGATCAGTGAGTGAGAGAATTGGTGAGTTAGTGAGAGAATAGGTAAGTGAGTGAGAGAATAGGTGAGTGAGTGAGAAGATAGGTAAGTGAGAGAATAGGTGAGGGGGTGAGTGAGAGCATTGGTGAGTGAGTGAGAGAATAGGTAAGGGGGTGAGAGAATAGATGAGTGAGTGAATGAGTGAGAGAATAGCTAAGGGGGTGAGAGAATAGGTGAGTGAGTGAGTGAGAGAATAGCTAAGGGGGTGAGAGAATAGGTGAGTAAGTGAGTGAGAGAATAGGAAAGGGAGTGAGAGAATTGATGAGTGAGTGAGAGAATAGGTAAGTGAGTGAGTGAAAGAATAGGTGAGTGAATGAGTGAGAGAATAGGTAAGTGAGTGAGAGAATAGGTAAGTGAGTGAGAGAATTGGTGAGTGAGTGAGAGAATTGACGAGTGAGTGAGAGAATAGGTAAGTGAGTGAGAGAATTGGTGAGTGAGTGAGAGAATTGACGAGTGAGTGAGAGAATTGACAAAGTGAGTGAGAGAATTGACGAGTGAGTGAGAGAATAGGTGAATGAGTGGGTGAGAGAATAGGTGAATGAGTGGGTGAGAGAATAGGTGAATGTGAGTGGGTGAGAGAATAGTTGAATGAGAGAGAGAGAGAGAGAGAGAGAGAGAGAGAGAGAGAGAGAGAGAGAGAGAGAGAGAGAGAGAGAGAGAGAGAAAAGAGAGAAAAGAGAAGAGAAACCTAGGGTAAGTCTGTGTGTGTTTTATCATTATTGTTATATTCATCTATTAAATTATTAACTTGCATTCAAGATGCAAACCCATGCCATCTTACAGGAAGAAATAAGTGATATGGGGGATGTTCGTCAGCTAGTAAACAAGCTCTACATGGCCCTAAACATTGACCAGCATCAAGTGATGAAGGAGCGTGACATTGTTTCTCAGATTGAAGAACTGAAAGCTCAGCTGGCACCACTGGAGAAGGTGGGAAATGTCTTTGTTTATATATTTAGTATAGTACATAGGAATGGAAAATTTGCTGGGTTTGATATATTATATTTTGATAGCTGATGGCTTTTCTTCTTTTTTTTTTTAATGTGTTTCGTCTCCAGTATTAGACTGTAGCTGTTAAAAAGTTTAATTGATTTATTTTGGGAGGGTCCTGATTTCTGATTAATTCATGTAGAAGATTACAAGATTGTAACACTTGCATGCTAACATCCCAGTTTCATGTGGAGATCCAATTATAATTTACTCCTTTATATTTACCAAAACTAGCATCCAATTTGCTTAAAGATTTCATATAAGAGAGATGTTATGATGTTATATATGATTCATCTATGTGGTTATTTTCCTAAATGAATGTATTCATTTTCTACATGGGAAAATAACCTGTAATAGTCAAAAGAACTATACTCTGTTGTATTGTGCTCCTTAATGAGAGAAAGTACATGCAAGTAAAATATTGCTTTGTGTCACATTTAATCATCTGGATCTCATATTTGTTTTTCCTTAGGTGTTGTTTCAAGAACAGTACCACAGTTTATTTCAAGCAGAAAGTCCCAAGAGCAGCAACTTCATAATAAGAAGATATTTCATTGGATTTAGAGGAAGATCTTTTATTTTTTTTGTTTGTCATTTATTTATTCTTATTTTTTATGTTTTTTTTATCAGAAACGTGAC
>NW_028234409.1:16230869-16235869 GCF_977035675.1 Penaeus japonicus | reverse complement strand
CAAGGGTGATAATCGTTACTAATTAGTTTTATATTAGTGGTTGTTAAGGCTAGTCTTTCATAATATGTCATTGGTTGATGTTTGCTAATGTGTAGCCAGTTTTTAAGCATTTTTATAGTGTTATCCTGATAGAAAGGAACAGAAAGTTTTTAGCAATACATATTTTATAATGATATAAATGGTTGATTCATTGGCTAAGATGAAAGTTTTATAGCATCTCCATTGTCATTTAGTCTAATATTCTCAATTCAAATAACTTTTAAAGTCTTCATGCTCTATTTGGAAACTTAACTTTATCTAAATACGTATACTATTTAACCTTCTTCATCTTGTAGGCACAAATTTCCTCTTGTCATTTATTAGGGCTTTGATATTTATATACACAGAAAACATAGGCAAGGTTAGACCTAGGATAGATTTTTTTTTTTTTTTTTTTTTTTTTTTTTTTTTTTTTTTTTTTCAGATAATTTCATATGTAAATCAACTGCACATCAAAAAGAGTTTAACAAGAATACCAAAAATTTTTATGTACATTTCATATTGAAAAGGGACGAAAAAACTGATTTGAGATGACAATCCAAGAGGATATGCAGATAAGCAGAGTTCAACTGTATCCTATATCACTTTAAAAAGACTGTATTTTAATGAATCGTTTGTTTGTTGATGTTTTTAAATCTTTGGATATAGAGTTATAAATTGTTATATATCATGACACTCCCATTTAATTTTTAGACTGAATTAACTAAGATGCATCATATGGCTCTCAGTACTTTATCTGATCGCACTTTAAACATGTCCCTTCTTACTTCATCCTTCATAACGAACCTTTAGGAAAATAGATTGAAATATGGCATACCAGAGTACACATGATAAGCAGATACAGTCTTGTATTTTAAAAAATATGTTGATAACGGTAATACCAGCATTCTTTTTGTGATGAGCAATTTTGATGTCATTTTGAGCAATCTATGTTCTTCTGTATTTAGAAGATACAAATATAATAATATTTTGACTATTGAAAACAGTTTCCAGGTTAGGATGTGTATGTTTCTTTAAAGGGAAATTAGGGGGATTATTTCTCCAAGTACCCCTTTGCCAGGTTTTCTGTGTATATACTAGTAGAAAGAGAAAGTTTCACATTTAACTAGTTCTTTCTCATACAGTTAACCATGTTCCTGCCACTGACATCATAGAAAATGTGAAACTTCAATATCTTTCTTGGCTATTTCACCTTCTCCATTCAGATCAGGAATCCTAGGTATAAGAAGACTGTGCAGGAGGCAATGCAACTTTAGCAAGTCACTATTTTGCAGTGGTCATATCATTAACCAGTTAAAAAATGCAAATATTTGAGAAATTTCACCTCATATTAGTATGAAAAGTACAGTAAACTTTTTTGCAATGTGTTAGAATTTTGCAATCTTCAGAGGTGTAATCATTAGCATTTTTGACTTATGTACACCTCTGTGATGAGGTAATTTAAGAAAATTAGGAAAAGATAATTTTTTAAGGTAATACAAAGCAGACAAGACTGAAATCTTTTCTATTTTATAGACACTGTTATCATTGCTTTGTAATCAATTATCAACGTTGAGTCATTTTATAAATATATTTTACTTCGTTATCAGAAAAGAACACAGAAAATAGATAAGTGTCTTCTACATTTGTACATAGATCAGTGAGGAAGAGACATAGATAGAATGTCAGGAAGTGTGATGTGTGTTTTCACCATAATAAAACTTCGACAGTAATGGGGTCTTAATGACAGTGTCTCGCATAAGTGTTGGTCCAATCCACAGGTTGCATGTAATGTCTTCTTGATAGTGATGATAAACAATTGAGAGTCCAGAGTAACTTCTCATTCCTCACAGGAGTACATAGTTTGGTACAAAATCCATATGTATGATACTATATTGAGTTTATATAAAATACTGGCTTACCTTGCAAATTTTACTTGAAGATACTGGACATTTCATTTGGATGATATTAAGTGTGTGGAATAGCAAATCCAGAAAATAATGTCATTAAAAAAAGAGAAATACAACCCAATTCGATATACAATTAATTTCATATTGCTGAGTAGAAAGATAAATACAGATCCTCAAAGACATTGTGCACATCATGCTAAACAGCGATTAATTATCTCTAATGATATAAAAGTAGAATAACTTGAGAATTTGTTTCTACCATAGATAAAAAAATAAACTATTTTTTAATTACCAGATTATAAGAAAGAAAGAGTAGGTACAGTTTCATAACTTTTTATTACAAGTACAAAATCATTACATATACATGAACATTAGGATGAAAAACTTTAAAGTAGGTGAACATGAACAAGCAGGTTAACTTACCAGAATCAGTATTACAGAACATGGTCTGTTATTTTTTTCTGCAATTATATTTTTATGCAAGTATTAATCATTGGACGAATCATGACATTTTGTAAAGAATAATTTAGATGACTTCATAATGCTTGGAAGTTAGCTTATGTGGTTCAGAAGTTACTCTATCTTGAAGATAAGAAATGCAACCATTGACACCTTATGTTTTACCTTTTCCATAACATGACATATTAAACTAGCCCAATGTATTTGCACATCTGTGAAGCGTGCTCTTCATAGACAGTCTTTTGTTTAGTTTTTGTTCTGTCAAATTATTTATTGAAATTAATTAACATCATTAATAAGTATATGTTTAGATAATGTTTACCATTGAATGTATTTATTATTTTGAAATGTAACTCTTTTGGTTTTAACATTGCAGCTAATGATCTGATGCAGTTCTCTTTTTAAGTTATTTGCTATCTTTCAATATTCTTGATGAGGTACTGGAATGAAACTTTAGCTCCTGTAATATACTGTAAAATAAAACTTGTTAAACATTTTTAAAAAGTTGTTTTGTTAACCAAGTAAGGGGGATGGTCTAGTCTCGACTTTCGACTATTGAGGGAGTGGCCACTTGTACTTTCCATCATTTATAAAACTTTTATTTAAAAAAATAGACCTAGAGTTTTTTAAATTTATGGTAAAAAAGTGAGGAAAAGTAAAAAATTGTGGTAAAATAGTAGCTCCCTTCCAGGAAGTGAAATGGAAGTCGGTTTTGCTCGTTTATTCCCACCACATAAGAAACATCAGAAAAAAATTGAAACTACTTCCCAACAGAAAAAAAATGAAGCGAGACTTTTGCATTCGATAGTGTATGTATGTATATATATATATATATATATATATATATATATATATATATATATATATATATATATAGATATATATATATTTTTTTTTTTTTTTTTTTTATCTGTCATATAGATTGAATTTCTATTTCATTGAAAATATACCTTTTTCTAAGAATTAGGTGCAATGGACAAAAATATACAGATTGTATTTGTAATTGCATACTGAATTAAGTAAAGTTACATCTTCTACTAGTTTCGTTCGATTTTTAGGTCTTATGACCCAAGGTTTAAATCTTTAAACTGTTCTGATCCTTCCTATGGTGGCAATTTTAGACGATGGAATAAGTTTAATTATATTCAGAAAGACCTATTTACCTGCAACAAGATTTTTAATGTTACATGACAACAGCTGATCAAAACTAAATTTCCGGGGAAACACGTTTTTGTCCTATTTTGATATGCTATTCAAATAGACTTTTGCAGTGTCTTAATGAATAGCATAAGGCTAATCCCATATTCATCCGTCAAAAATAAGTAAATTACTAAAGACACAATGATAAAAATAGCAACAATAATAAAAAAGGTGAGATTTCTGACTTTAACTTAACTAAAATAAAAAGTCCTGTCATTTCTTTCAGCTATTCAAAGCTGATTTATCCGATTATCATTACTGAATCTTAACGTGGTGACCGGAATGCCTCCAGGCTTTCCTGTTCCCCCTGAGATGTTCGGCACAACCGTCATAGCAGCCTCGGCGGAGGGAGGATGTGTTTTCACACTCCAATAAATAATGCTACGATGTTGCTTCTGGCGCAACACAATGCTCGCATTCTCGATTACTTTGCTGTATAGCATCAAGCATCTACCATGCACACGGATATTGTTAAATATTTAAGGCCTGTCCATACTGAGTTGGCAGTGTTGAATGCAGCGCCGGGCGCCCAAACTGCCTGTCACCACCCGGAGTGCCACAGCACGTCAGACTTCATGGATGCCCTCAGTGAAGACATCACCCTGTGGAATTGTGACTTAAGTGTGTGCTTTTTCTTCAAAATGACGTCTTGTCAAGTTTACAGTTTGTAATGCGAGTCATGTAAGCCTGTTACTCCTTGTCCATCACCCTCTGTGCCACGGCGCGCGGTGTGTTGAAAAAAAGAAACGCCTGCAACACTATAATCAACACTACCACTAACATGTTAGCGCAACATGAGGCTCACTTAGTCTGCAGATGCTCACTTTGGCACCTCTTAATTTTAGTGCAGAGAGCGTCAGTGGTTCATACCCGGCGGCGTCACTATACCACCTGGCTAAAGGAGAGGTTCTGGCTTCCTCTCTGTGGAGCTACGCAGTAATAATAACAAAATGTCCCCCCTTTCGGGAGGCATGGGCTAGGCGCCCGCCATGGCGACAGCCTCTGCTTGTTGCGAGGAAGCGTTATCTGTAAGCCTAATGGATGAGCTTATATCCCTTGCAGTAAAACTGGCACCTGCAGTCTGTGTAATTGGGTCAACTGATCCGTCCGTGAAGTGTGCTATACGATTCGGATGAGTGATGGTCTCAATGTATATTACCTTTATTTTATTTAGTTTCATGACCAAGATCTTGATCATGGATGGTTCCCACGGTGGGGGTGGGACGAAGTTAGGGTGGGGGAGTTCAAGCCCTGGCTAGGAGTGCTTTCTTGAGCTGAAATTATGACCCTGGCCGTGTGGAACAGCCAGGAGCGGTTCGCAAACAACTCGTTATCTAGTTCGAAGTGCCGCAGGTCCTTCTGTTTGAGGAGCGAGTCTAGGGGAACCTGAATGATATTTGCAAGGAAATACGC
>NW_028234409.1:16218369-16223369 GCF_977035675.1 Penaeus japonicus | reverse complement strand
TTTTTTTAATGGGGGCTCATGATACATATATGATTATAAAATAAACATTTATAATTGCTTCAGTTTGTTGTGATTTGCATTAAAGCATTAAAGACATAAGAAACAAGCTTTATGTGCAATATTGCTGCACCTTAAAGAATCCCTGATCCCCCTTAACAACAATAACAACAACAACAACAACAATAACAATAATAATAACAACAAAAAAGGCCTCTGGTTAACCCATACCAGCTGGATGACATGCTATCATGTCATGGGAATATTTCACTCAGGTCATGTTATGATCTATCCCTCTGAATACACATTTACATAGTTCCATATGTATATACTCATTGCACTTGCATTTGTATTGACATTCTTTTTACCTTGTTAAAAAAATTTAGAAAATCCAAAAAAAAGTCTCAGCATCCCGTGGAATTGGGCAAGTGTAGAGTGATGTCACGCTGGGAGAGATCTCGAACATGGAGATTGAGTACGCTTGCCATCTTTACAGCTGGAGTAGCATTAGGCAAATAATCAGCCTGGAGTGAATGGGTTAAGGCTTCACAGGACTCCCATGTTAATGGTAGCAAGTACGGTGGGCTGGATGTGACGCCTTTGTGGGTTGGAGGTTGCCCAGTGCGGGCCAAACAAAACACTTCCTTGGATGTACTTAAAGAGATGGCAAATAATGTAAGATAGTTTACTTGTAATATCCTTAACCCCTAAGGCATGGGAAAGTTCAGAGCAATGTGCTTGTACAGGATTGGAAAAAGTGGTAATCAAAACTTTTTAATCAACTAATGCAAAAACAAGCAGGTAAAAGGACTACTGTTGTATTTTACCACACATGCCAGAGAATTATAGACATATTTGACATGTTATATATTAATCAAAGGTATTGTATCTTGAATTCAGTTTTTAATGAAGTAATATGGATTATATCCAATATCACTTTGAAAATGCAAGTCATTCAGTTATCGTGGCCTTTATGCTTTGCCCTCCAGAACAGGTCAACAAACCTCCACCACATATATTCTAGCAAGTTATTGCTTGGACTAGTTCCTTATTTAGTGATAAATCACCAGGTAGGTCAGCAAGTTCTACTATGCCAGAATATACATGGCAGAGTTTTGTTGGTCTTTAGCCACTGGCAAACAGATAGATGTTTATCTAGCTTTCTTCTTATGACCTTGTCACCAGGACATTAAAGAATTGTTAATAGATCTATGACAGAATAATATCAGCAAAGTACATATTATTCTGTCAACAAATTACCATGCACTAGAATTCAGCTTCTAAACTGCCCTATATTTATGTAATTAAATCATAATTTTCTAATTAGATCACTATTTAGTATGGTAGGTTCAGTTTTCCTATGATATGGCTTGATTATGTTGTCAAGTTACTTAAACTTTTGCTCACACAAGTGCTAGATCTGAACAGGGCCACTGACATGGTCTGTCATCCTCAGCCTGTAAAGTCATGAACATTGCCCATCAGGGTTATGGGGCTGAGGGTTTCAAAGATTTTAGTGACGCATTTTGATCAATCAGAATGGCTTAGATTTGTCTCTCTTATTCCAGATATGAGATAAATACCATTTTGAAAAAGGGAATGGAAGACCCTGTCCAGAAATGTTCAACTGTGATCATTTCATATGGGAATTTAGCTACAGGTAAGGTTGTTGAAATTGACTGTTCTACTAGTAGCTTAGTTATATATGGTTTTTATTTTTTCTTATGCAATTCTGCTGAAGGTAAATGTATTTATTTTTGTGTGTCATATGTATTATGTATGAAGTTTTTTGTAGGATTACTGATAATTTCTGATTATCCTAACATCTTTATATTGATTTTTTTATCATGTTATTAAAAAAGTGTTTATGAGAATATAATAAACACACAAAGGAATATTGATTATTTGTGTTTATTATTTTCTAAAATTTTATACATAACATTGGTGAAGGGATTAAAGTAACTGTCTATGAAGATGAACTAAATTACAACAGATTTTACATGCTGTGCTAGATAAAATATTTTTCCGCTTTCTATTAATCCTTAAAAGATAACAAAATTCAGAGCTATATAGATAATTCAGTCTACTTTAAATATTATTTTGGGTAATTGTTTGGATGACTTTCGCCATGTTTTATCTAAGGTACAAACTGGCACCTGAGGATAACAGTTACTATTTCATTCTTTAAAGGTTGATATTAATTATTCATAATATTTGCAGATTTCTGTGAAACTATGTTCTGGTCTGAGAAGTGCTCGGAAGCTGGTGCAATTGAAGTGAAGCAAAAAAGAGAGATTAGCATTGAAGATACTGGTGACTTTCGTCCGCGTCAGCCTCAGTCCTCAAAGCTTTTCATTACGCCTCACTCAGTTCTGGTGTGCTGTACCAGTAGAGATATTACACCCATCATAGCTACACAGTTTGTGCAAAAGGTATGTGATCAAAATGTGGCCTGTAAAGTCAGGTGGCAAATGACCTTTTTTCTTAAGATGAGTCATAAATGGTTATTGTTATTATGATCATGCATCCATGCTTGTATTGCAGTTATGTAGTGGGAGGTGATGGGACACTTCTACATATTAGAAAGTTGGATAGTGGACATCATTATAAATTGTAGCAGTAGAATTTAAAGTAGCCTAAAGTTGGGTGGAAATTGGAAATTTAATGGTAAAATTTTAGGTTCTGTGCGAATATAACTTAGTTTTAGAAAGTTTGTATATTATGTGTTCCATTTTTTTTGTTCTAAAGCCTGTAAGTTTATGAAAGTTAGAATAGGTGATAATTAAAGCTAATTTGAATATATAACTGAATGGAATACTTTTCAAAGATATATGTGTCATGTTGCTTGCTAGTAGTACAATTTACGATTCTTAACCTATGGTGACAGTGCGCATAATGACTGAACTAGTGGTCAGGCTGGTTGTTATACAATGCTATTGGCACCGGCTAAAAGTTTTCTCCACCTTCCAGGCAGCACAAACTACCCTAAATGGCATTTTTCCATAAATTGGTCACAAAACAAGGCTTTAAGCTAACTTTGGAGCCCCGTAGCTCTGAAGCTAGTGCTGTTATAGCCATAATACTTCATGACTATGTGCGAGCTTTGATTGTGAGTAGATGCCGATGCTGCTCCATATACATATTGACACCTGTTGTCATTGGGTTAATGGAAGCGAGAACACTGCAATAAGTTTAAAAAAAAAATCTCCAAGAGTGACTTTGGTGAATTTGTGTAGGGAGGATGGGTTATTTTTAGTCACCAAAGAAACTGCCCTTGTAGATGTTATTTATTCATTTATTTATTTATTTATTTTATTATTTTTTTTTTTTGTGTGTGTTTGTTTGTTTTATGATTGCATTTTTTTTTTTTTATCATCTCATTCTGGTAGAATACCTATATACATCTTTTATTCTATATCTTCTGTAAGAATAGAATAGAGTGAAAAGATATGTACATTAGAAAATATGATTTTTTTTTTTTATATTTGATTTAGAGTGTCATTTTCTTCCAAGGAGATATGAAAGATATATTAAAAAACCCTGTTGTTATTTTTTGCATTGTTTCTTTGCCTTTCAGTTAGTTTAGAATCAGTTAAGTTATTTTTTTCCCACTAATCAAAAAAATGGTTTCAAGAAAAATATGGGTGACAATTGTCAGTATTGTTAGTTCACCCATTGAAGAACGTGGATAGATATGCTTTCCCAGTCCCGAGGATGGGCACTAGTGCCATCTGTGCTGCACCCCAGATGGCTTTCATTTCAGAGAAACACAGCTTCACATACCCTGTCATGCTCTCTTTCATTCACTCATTACAATACTGGAGCCAATTTTCTGTTCATAATTTTTTTTTCTGTTTTACTGTATTGTGAGACATATGTGCCATATGACAGGTTTTATCAATGTTGTAATCAACTAAATTTGTAGTATAGGGTCTATATTAACTCAATATGTTCTTTATACTTTGTGTGATAGAAGTATTGCAGTTTTATGGGAGGACAACTTATTTTTTTTTTATTTGTCTACTTTCATAAACAAATATGAGAGAAATAACTTTCCACAATGAAGATAACATGAAGAGATGGGGAAGAGGAAGGAAACCTGTGCTTATGACTGCTGTTGCCACAGCACAAGGTAGCCTTTCTGGCACATTGTAGAGACTGGACATGGTTTGAGTCACCTTCCTCTTCTCATTCTGCCTGCACTTATCAGTAGTACTTTAGAGCAGGAGGGTAACTCCTTGCTGTGTGTCATCGCTCCCTGGAGATACTGCTTGCTAGAGAATATGAATGGGTGCCATTCAAGGCTTTCTTTCCTGCTGGTGTTAGGAGAAAGTGGGGCCATCTGTTTAGGATTTTAAACTCAACTCATTTTGCTGAATATTATGGAAATTATAGTAATTATGATTGCAGTTATTGTCATCACTCACTAGGTACAGTTATTACTCATAGTAAAATAAAGAAACACAGCAATCCACTCTCCCCCAGTGTCAAATATAGCATAATGACTATTGTCATGTACATCATGACACCTGCCATTAGGCAAAAAACTTGTATGTCATGACACCTGTCTGCAATGGGTTATTACACATAACATGCAATATAAGAAACTAAAAAAATCTGTTAAACATATTTGTTTTGATGTAAAATTCATAAAATTTATTCACCTCCTAAATTGCCCAATTAACCCTTTCCCGACGGGGCACGCGCTACCCGAAAACCCCTATGCCAGGAGATTGCAATATTGCATTGAAATAGTCACACTGACATGACGCCCCGGCATCGGGAGTTTGGCTGTGTCACACGAGTGTGACGCACCGTCGTCATAGGGTTAAGCTAACAAATGAATGATAGCTGGTAGTTGTTCATAATTTATTTCATTCTAGACCTGATATTTGCAATGGTAATTCTTCAAATGTATAGGTTAAAAACAGAGTATACTTAATTTTTGAGTCTCTCAACCCAACTCTTCTCTCGGTACACAGGATGGTTCCTGTAATTTTTTA
>NW_028234409.1:16208369-16210869 GCF_977035675.1 Penaeus japonicus | reverse complement strand
ACACAACCCCAACCCACACACACACCACCCCACCCCACCCACCCAACACAACACACACCAACCCACACAACCACAACCCCCCCCACACATCCACACCCCCCCACCAAACACCTACACCACCACAACCAACCCCCATCACCCCAAAAAACCCACCCACCCAAACCAACCATAACCAACACAACACAAAACCCCCCCCACCCACACATATATTATTATATATAAAATTTATAAAATATTATATATATTATATATTATATATATATATATAAAAATAAATCTATAAATAATATATATAATATATTATATATAATTTATATATTTAAACAAAATACCCTTTATATATATATATAAATATATAACTATGTATATATAATATGTATAATTATATATATATATATAAATAATTAATATATATATATAAATATTTAATAAAATATAAATATGTAATATAATATATAAATATGTATATTGTATATAAATAATAATATATATATATAATATATATATATAAAATATATATATATATATATATAATATACAAATATAAATATATATATATATATAATATAAAAATATTAAATTATATTAATATAATATTATATATAATATATTTTTATATATTATATATAATAAAATTATATATAAATATTATATTTTATAATAATATTTATAAAATATAAAAAAAATAATTATATAAAATTATATAATATAAATAAAAAAATATATATATATTATATATATTATATATTTATATAATTATATTATTTATATATTTTTATATATATATAATATATTATTATAATTTATTTATATATATATAATATTATATATATATATATATATATATATATTTATATAAAATATATTTAAAATATGTATATATATAATATTATATATATATAATATAAATATATAAATATATATATATTTATATAAAAATTTTAATATAAATAATATATATTTTTATATAATTTTATATATATGTATATATATATATTTATAATATTATAATTGTATATTATATATATAATATAATTTTTATATAAATATATTTTATATAATTAAATATATATATATATAGATATATTATATATATATTTTATATATTAAATTTTTATATATATATATTTTATATATATTATAATTAATATATATATTTTATAATATAATAGAAAATATATATTTAATAATAATTTATAAAATATTTTATATATTATATATATTTATATTATATATAAAAAATATAATATATATATTTTATATTTAATTAAAAAAAATATATATTTATATATATATTATATATATAATATATAATATATATATATAAATAATATAATCTATTTAGTTTTATTAGATAATTCAAAAGAAAGATCATAGAGGAATTTAAATAAATAGTTATTTATTATCTGTTTTGTAATTTGTGATGATTTTGAATGATGTGTTTTTATGAATTATTCCTCATTTTTTTCAAGTATAAGGCATTTTATTTGATATGTAGCTTCTTGCTCTTCCTTAATCTTCATATTTAGATGCAGTAATTATGTGAATGTGAATCCCACATATTATTAATATGTTTTTCTTCATACTTTTGCAGCATTAACAGAGTGCATAGTGAACCAAAGGCCTTGTGTAGCCTATCCAGTGTTCACGGAGACTTACTCCACGGGAGACTTAGACTTGGTTGTTGATGCAATGAAAAAGGTGTTTCACAGAGAACCCTTTCTTAAAGCTGCAGCTTCTTTGCAGGACAATAGCAAGTTATGTCAGTACAGGGATAGAAACTTGAGGAAAGAAACACTGGACAGATATATGTAATTTTATTATTAGTTAACATGTATGGACTGTAAGCTTTTTGTGGGCATTTGAGAAAATGCCTTTATCATGACACATTACATCAAAGAAAGCTTTTGAATATATCTAATTGAAAAATGTTTCATGATAAATGCAGAATATAAAGTATGATAAGCATTTAATTGAAAGTAAGTGTACTGGTTCTCTTTGTATTATCAGCTTTATTCAGATTTGCATTATTATGGATGGACATTTCCACAGAAATGTTTCTTTGGCTTAAGGAAATTAATAAAGTGATTGATTAGCTCTTTGTTTGTTTTAAACCTAATTTTTTGAAGTTGTGGATAAACTATATATACACATTTATATTATGTTCGGTATCTATGACCGTGCACCAAAATGGCAAATATTTGAACAAAGAAGTACTATCAGTATGACAATTACAGAAAATTGATGCTGGGACCTTTGAATTCTGTTTTCATGATGGGGGGGGGGCTATAACCTCAATCCAAAGATGGTACCCAAAGTTGCCCTGTACCAAAAAGTTGGGATTGTTACAAATTACACTATATAATGGAAAGTAGTGTGATGTCCATGTAGATAAAGTATGTACATACAACTGCACTCACTAATAGATTACATATTGGTTATGCCTGTGACCATGATGGCTTCATTGTATGTAGGGAATGTATTTAGCTAAAAATATTTA
>NW_028234409.1:16200869-16203369 GCF_977035675.1 Penaeus japonicus | reverse complement strand
ACAACCACACACAACACAACACCCACACACACCACACACACACACCAACACAACAACCACACACACCACCAACCACAACACCAAACACACACACAACACACACACACACACACACCACCACACACACACACACACACACAATACAACACCACAAAACACAACACCACACCACACACAACACAACACACACCAACACCACACCACAACACACACACACCACACACACACACAACCACACACCACACAAACACCACACAACCACACACAAACCACACACACAACCACACACACACCACAACAACACAACACACCACACACACACACCACACCACACACAACCACACAACCAACACCACAACACACAATAACACACCAACACCACAACACAACCAACCACACACACACACAACAACCACACCACACAACACACACACCACACCACAACCACACAACCAACACACACACCACACACACAACCACACCACCACCAAACACAACACACACCACACACACACACCACACCACACCACACAACACACACCACACACACACACACAACACACACACACACACACACCAACACCACACCACACACCCACAAACCCACCACACAACACCCACAACCACACCACACAAGCCCACCACACACACACACACACACAAACAACACACACACACAACACACAACCCCACACACAACACACCCACACACACAACAACCAACACACACACCCCACAACACACAACCCACAACCAACACACACACACACACCACAACACACCACAACACCCAACACACCACACCCCCACACACACAACACAACACACACACACACACAACCAACAACACACCCACACAAACACACAACACCCACACACACACACACAAGCCACACATTTTCGGTCATTTGTGATGCCCACACAGCCCGGCCCCTCCTTCACCAACAGAAGCCACCGGCCAACAGGATGCTTCGCTCCCTGATGAGATCTCTCCAGCCCTGGAAGTGACCAACACCAGGTTTCAAAGCAATACGAGGACTATCAGGCTCTCGTTGGACACGCCAAACATTTACGGCGGAGAGCCTAATGTTTGCAAATACGTTACACGAACTTTGAAACATCTCTTAATAAAGAAAAAACTGTCATACCACATCATCACCAATTCATCACAAGATATCCTTCATGTATCAAAGTCAAAGGCAATACCCGCACAACTTCCCGACCGAGTGGTTCAGGAAGACCCACTAGTCATATGCAATGATAACCATTACATCATTTCTTTTGTCAAGTGCCTCTGGTTTGAGAACTTTGAGGTTACCAAAAGAAGTGACAGCAAAATAGAAAACTATGAGCAAGTTGATCTCAACAAGTTCATATGGTCGATGGTGTGGCCTGCAACCGTCATCGTTTTCTACGCGATGTTCGATCTTGAACGTTTTAGTCAGCGCTGTAAGATTCAGTTGAGGGAATTTTTGTCTGCCAAATGAAAAAAGATTTGAAATGCTGTCAAATATTACAAAAGTACTGATTCCATTATGCTAAAGTCATGTTATTTTTTCAGCTATCTTTCCGTTCATATGCCCAGCAGTGGGTGTGGTTGTCTGGCTGTTGTCAAGGAACAATGTGGACGAAATCTGGAAGAACATTTTGCTTCTCATGCCACTTAGAATTTTCTTTACTGGTAAGGCCCTCATACTAATTGTCTTCTGCTTATATGACTAAACCATCAAATGTCTAAACAAACAGTTGTATCAGCTGTATATCCCCTATGTTATTAGGCAAATATCATTTACAGTCAGCAGGACTCTTCTGGTGTGTGCCATCGCCGTACCCTGGTTCCTCCCTGCTTTTTCAATCTACGTTACCGCCAAGATCATCGGGGTTATCGTTCTCAGCATTCATCTGACCTATGCAAAAGTGATGAGGAATGTTGAGCTCTTCGGGGACCCAATTGACAAGTACACATTCAATCCTCTGCTTCAGTTCTGGATGCAATTAGCCGAGAGTTGTGTGTACTTTATCTGGGGATTCGCGTGGCGTTTCTCCGAGAATAACCCATCGCCTGTTCAACGGGGTGTGTTAGCTATGGCTATCATCTGCAATATTGCTGGACTGATTTGGCAGAGAGTTGTCAAGAGTTATCATGTGGAACTCTTGCGAGATCCAGTGAAGGTATTCCAGATTACGCAAAACAGGATGGGCGAAACCTTACAAAATAGTCCTGGGGCCTAGACACCTTGGTTTAATTACTACAAGCAAAAATTCAATCCTTTCAGGCAGAGGACTGATATCAAAGTTGAATTTTAAAACACATCTCATTACACCACCCTCACATTCACATATACAATGCACATATACACGTATACATATATTCACGTATATAATATATATATAAATAAATATTTTTATATCTATCTATCTATCTATCTATATATATAGAGATAGATATATATATATATATATATATATATATATATATATATATATATATATATATTAT
>NW_028234409.1:16190983-16200769 GCF_977035675.1 Penaeus japonicus | reverse complement strand
TCATTTTACTCACTCTCATTAGCTGACTTTTCTCGCATCCTCTCTTTCCATCCTCTGCCTTGTTGTCTGGCTTTGTATGTGACGAATAAGGGCTCTCTCTTGCTCTGTTGCACGCGTATCACAATGGCAACTCAAATCACAAAAGTATAGGTTCGATTCATGTCAACCTCGGCGTGAAGCAAGCTGGAACATGAGAGGGAGCACTGGCAAATTCATGGCTGAAAGCACGGGTACAGCTTGCATCCATCAAGCGACCACTGACGAAGGTGAAACTGAAGGTGATATAGGAATAAACATTATTTACTAGAATGTGTGAGATTCATGACTTCATTGGTTTTCTTACTGACTTGATAAAATAAAAATCTAGTTACTAGGTCCATAAAGTAGAGAGCCGCGTCTGCTGCATGATATTGCACCAGCTGGAAGTTATCAGGGATTCGTATCTTTAATGGATGGAACACGTCTATCTTGAAAATAACGGTAAGCAAAGTGGTCATCCCATAGACTTTTCATGAAGAACACATACCACTTTGGCTTGTAGCAAAACTGGCATATATAGGAAACCGAAGTGTTACGGCCTCTTCGAAAGGCGAGTTCAATCAAGTTCTGCTAAACTCCCTGTCCTTTACCATCTGCAGTACCTGCACTGGGTCCTGCAGCGGCTCCTTCAGGAAGGCCCTCATAAACCAAAGCCAGGTTAAGCCAGCAATCTGGCTGATGATAACCATCAGCAAAACACCAGTCTTTATGTAATCGGGAGCAAGATAGTACGTGTGCCACCAAATGGCCCAACAGCAGTACACCACACTTTCCGCAACCTGGACGACAGGTTCGTACATGGAATTGTAGGTGTACTTTTCCATCGCGTCGCTGTAGAGCTCGATGTTCTTCCTGACTTTGGCGTATGTGATGCGGGTGGCGATGCTGACAAGGCCGACGACCTTGGCGGAGATGTAAGCAAAGACTGCGATGCGTAACCACGTCGTCCCGATGGCGCACACGACGATGGTCCTGCTTACTGTAGGGAGAGGAAATTCGTCATTTTTTTTCATAGAGTAACGTTATACAAGCTGCCTTAAGTATGTCTATACGCCAGATACAATAGGCTATGTTTGTAAAAGTATTCAGTAACAGAATCAACAGTATATGTATATGCGGGGGCACACGTCTGTTCCCTTGCTCTCTTTGCAACGGCACGTACTCTGTGAATTTTATTTTCTCAATAGAACAAAACCGTATGCTGGTTTCAATATTCCTAACAGTAATTGTGAGTGCTCTTAACCAAGCAAAGGAAAGATATTCCAAATGGGCAAATCCATGATGGAGAATCACCACATGATTCGCCATCGTGGAAGTCTGACAACACGCGCGCGCGCGCACACATACGCACATGCGCTCTACGAGAACTATCACTCGAAAACCCAGCCATCCCAGCCTGTCGCCCTTCAAGGAAAAAATATGTATCTACATGGGAATCACAGTTCACTGGCATTTCAATACCTCCAAAGTCAAAGAATAATCTATGACACACTGAAGGCTGCCGAGAGCTCTTGGGTCCGCTTTTATGGGAACAGTTTCCAAACCGTAATAATGTCGCCGTTTATAATACAGAAAGATAATTCCATAGGCGCACACATCTCCACAAAAATAAAGCTAATATAGGTTTTATTGATACCTAATAAACCATTTGAAAAGTCTACATAACTGGGGCATTTGAATAAGTGCTCTTAAACTAGTTATTTGTCTACTTCTTTCCAGAGCACCAAACGCCTAACTTGGCACTAGAAAAATATGCATATTTCATATTATCCTCTATAGTCACTCAACCTAGCAAATATTATGAATGATCGACGAAAAACCTGTATCTCACCAGGTGTATAAGTTGCCATTTATCTATTCACTAATTACCATTCGTATAATTTTCACTGATCAGGTCATTCTTCATTATAACTTTATTAGAACGAGCGAGCTTTTCTTGGTAAACTTTACTCAATGTAGCGTTCAAAACGGAGAAATCGCGAGCAAAGTTTCGTCATTAGCCTTCGTAATTACAGAGTTCTGCTCACCTAGTTCTGCTCGCGGTTTCTCCTTCGAGCTAAGTCTGGGCGGGGCCTTACCCCAAAATTCGTCCTTCCTTTTACCTACTCCCAAGTTTCTTCCTTCCCTTCACCTACTCCCAAGTTTCTTCCTGTCACGCGGTGTGCGCCGAGCCTAGGTCCCCCAAGGGTTGCTTCCTTCCCTTCACAGACAATACTGCCCAAGTCTTCTTCTACTTCCACCTTTCACCTAACTCAACCCATCTTTCATTTCTTTGTCACATTCCTTCAACAAACTACCTCCCAAGCGCTCTCCTCACTTCCCACCTACTCACAATTTCTTCCGTCCTTTCACCTTCACCTACTCCCAAGTTTCTTCCTTCCCTTCACCTACTCCCAAGTTTCTTCCTTCCTTTCACCTACTCCCAAGTTTCTTCCTTCCTTTCACCTACTCCCAAGTTTCTTCCTTCCCTTCACCTACTCCCAAGTTTCTTCCTTCCTTTCACCTACTCCCAAGTTTCTTCCTTCCCTTCACCTACTCCCAAGTTTCTTCCTTCCCTTCACCTACTCCCAAGTTTCTTCCTTCCTTTCACCTACTCCCAAGTTTCTTCCTTCCCTTCACCTACTCCCAAGTTTCTTCCTTCCCTTCACCTACTCCCAAGTTTCTTCCTTCCCTTCACCTACTCCCAAGTTTCTTCCTTCCCTTCACCTACTCCCAAGTTTCTTCCTTCCTTTCACCTACTCCCAAGTTTCTTCCTTCCTTTCACCTACTCCCAAGTTTCTTCCTTCCCTTCACCTACTCCCAAGTTTCTTCCTTCCCTTCACCTACTCCCAATCCTTGTTCCCTCCCGAATTTCACCTATCCGAGGTTACTCCTCTATTTCCACTTGCGTGAATGGGATAGTGAGATTGTAACAGTATGTTGAGATATCTTATAATGCCTTAAATTTAATGTAGTTCTATTTTAACATCTCACGTGTAATAACTGCATGGTTAAATGGAAATAATGTAATCAGTATAGGTACACATGCCCCACATTTAACTGACGATAAAATACTAATTGACAACTAACTACATGTAATTCTTTCTAGTCCGACGTAAAACTCCTGAGACTGTACCAAAAATGCAGTCAATATCGTCCCCGTTCTGGCTAAAAGTGCAATCGATGTCCATGTCGTTTCGTACGTGGTGAGAGAGCGAGCGATGTGAAGTGCAGTGTGAGTGAGTGAGTGTAGCAATGAGTGAGTGGAGAGTGAAGTGAGGTGAGCGAGTGAGTGAGTGAGTATGAGTGAGTGAGTGAGTGAGTAGAGCCCTGAGTGAGTGATGATGTGAATGAAAAGTGAGTGAGTGAGTGAGTGAGTGAGTGAGTAGAGTGAGTGCAGCATAGAGTGAGTGAGATGAGTGCAGTGAGTGAGCATGCAGTGATCTGAGTGTTGAGTGTCCAGTGAGTCGAGTAGAGTGTAGTAGAGCCTTGAGTGAGTGAGTGAGTGAGTGATGATGATATGAGTGAGCTGAGTGAAAGACTACAGTGAGTAGAGTGAGTGAGTGAGCTGAGTGGATAGGATCGAGTGTAGTGAGTAGAGTGAGAGTGAGAGTAAAGTAAGTAAGCGTAAGTAAAGTAAGGTGTGTGAGTGTGTGACGTGTGTTGAGCTGTGAGTGTGAGTGTAAGATGTGATAGTGTGTGAGAGATGTGTTGAAAAGTTTGTGTGTTGATGAAGATGTGTATGTGTAGTGTGATGTGTGGTGTGTGTGACTGTGTGTGTAGATAGGATACGTGTGTGTACACTTGGTGTAGTGTGTGTACGAAACAGTCAGCATAGTGTGAGAATAAACAATAAAAATATCACGCGCGCGCGTTCTACAATGATAAATATCGAGCATCACAATCATCTTAGACGATAGAAGCGGATCAGCCTCACCAGTGAAGCAGAGCCGCAGGGGGATGAGAATGAGCGTGTTCCTCCAGGGATCGTCGATGCCTCGCTGCGTCACGAGCCACACAATCACACCCAACACGGGACTTACGATGGCAATATAAAATTCTCCGATTGCTGCAAAAGAAACAAATTTAAAGTTCAGATGCAAAAGCCCACACCAAATTGGGTAAAGCTCACTTGTAAATGAATCACTGATAGGGTTAGAAATGATAAGCTCAATTTCCGCCTTACCAATTATGCTATAAGTATGATCCTCGTGCGAATGGGCCATATTCACTGAAATGCAATGCATCAGGGAACAGTTAATTGAATCCGTGGTATGATGCTGGCCCTAGGTTAGTTAAGAATGTTTTGCATGACCATTAGACATTAATTTAAGAATTGAGCTGCACATGCAATTTACGGCATAATCGCACTCCATATCTCTCTTTATATACAGAACACCATCTGGACGTGTTTTGCGTAGTCTGGGCAGAGCGTCTTGATGCAGACAAAAAAATTGCTAAACCGCCACTGAAAGACGAGTAGCCGACATAGCAGGATCAGCATACTGTCATGGAAGTAACTACGTGGCAGCGGCAATACTAATTCACTTCTGTACTTACTTGTTTCACTGAACATGATATTCAAAGACTTATTTCATATGAATTACATAGACAAATATAGAAATATCAAGAGGAAATCTTTATTGCTGAGATAGTGCACGGTCTGGTTCTAAAATCTTTGTTAAAATTTGATCATTAAAGTAAATAGCAAAGCCCATAATTAGCAAGTACCAAGGATACCTCTTCCAATAGAAAACACCCCAAGAAATGCAATACTATTCTTCTAGTTGCCCTCCTGCAAGTGTGACATGAGAGTGGAATGAAATTTTGAGTAAGGTCAAAATGTGTGACACTATTTCCTTTCCTTTAAACAAACACCCGCTGTTGCACTTTTTATGGGCAATTTGTTTCTCGAGCAGAGAGATTTCTTTGCTTGTAACAAATCTTTTTATGGGCAATTTGTTTCTCGAGCAGAGAGATTTCTTTGCTTGTAACAAATCTTTGTAGACCAAATCCGTTTCTATTTATGTAATAAATTTATTGCCTTGAATTACATCTTCATCACAAAAATAAAACTACAGTCCTGTACTATTTACAGCTGTTTCATTGACAAGAGGGTAGGTCATCAGATAGTCAAGAAACATATTGCAGTGAACACAAAAAAATATATATATATATATATATATATATATATATATATAAATTTAATATATATACTATATATATAATTATATATCTAAATATCTTATATATATATACTTTAAATAAATACATATAATACATATATATATATATATATAAATATAAATTATATAAGAAATATCAATATACCATATACATAATACATATAGATATATATATATCTATATATATCATATATATATATAAATATATACATTATAAATATATATATATTATATAATAAATATAATATATATATATATATATATATATATATATATATATACAGGATTCACTTTATCGTTTCGCACACAGTATTTACTACCCGGAAAAACGCCCCTTGCCTCCGGTTTGAGAAAAAAAACGTGTGGATGACAGGCCAACCACAGGTGCACACTGACCAGCGCCAACACATCATTGTCATAAAAGAAAGTCTTGGGACTTACTAAAACGATCCCTGTAGTCTATAGACGAGAAGATCATGAGGACGGTGCAGGGCCACACCAGTAACCAGACGAGTTTGTTCAGGTCTCCGTCGGTGAAGCTTTGCACTTCATCCTTGGCCCTCTTCGTAACTCCGATGGTCTGATAGCCGAGACCCTTCACAAAATTTACGATATAATGTGTATCATTGCACACCGTGAGAGGGTCCTTTGTTACAATGCGGTCAGGCAGTTCTTCGGCACAAATGCCTGATTTTGAGACGTGGACGAGGGCTTGTGATGTGTCGACGATGATGTGATACGACAGCCTCTTCTCTTCGGCGTAGAGTGACTGAATGCTCTTCGCAACGTACTTGTACAGCTTGGGCTCTCCGGCGTAGATCTCTTCTTGGTCGTCAAAGGAGAGTCTGATGGTCTTGGTGTTGGGCAGGAACTTGGTTGGGGTCACCTTTAGGGGCGCTATGCTGTTCCCAGACTCAGCCGCGCCAGGCGCTGGAGTCTCGCCGTCAGCGGTGCTGATAGGTGGCGCGGCTGGTACTGACTGCGGAGGTACACAGCTGCTGTAGGTGTGCTGCTCAGAGATTTCGGGCAACTGCATCGAGGAAGAACTTGTGTTATTACAGAGGGCATACTTGGCCCTCAGTGCCTTGTGTTTCTTTGTTACCTGGTTCTTCTCGCACCCAGCCACGAAGGATCGCCAAGTCCTGCGGCACAACCTGCAAAAATAATTTGTTGTAAATGCACAAATAATATTAAAATGGATTAGATATTCAAATTTATGAAAAATGGACTTATAATCATAGATACATTATCATATTAGGTGGATTAATATCACTAATATATAAACGAAGTCAATTCAGCACTAGAAATTCAACACAGGAATAATTATAACGTTCGTGAAACAGCTTTAATGCAGTATAATAAATTCTAATCATAACTATAACTGATAGTTAAAAGTATATACGCTCCATGAGTTACCATGAGGCCCCATAAATATTTGAAATCATAGTATTTTCGCATTAAAAATACAAATTTGGTGAGCAAAACAATAATTTCCGGTCTACATGTCTTCTGGAACCTAACTCTACAATGGCTGAGCATTACCAAGAACTGAACTGCCGCCAACGGACACCGAGGCTGAGAAGACTTACAAGAAGAGTGGCGTCGTTTGTGTCAGAGCCAGAAACGTGAGGAGGCACCCGTTCATACTCCCTCGTAGTCTGGAATAAAAAACACATTTTAAACAAGGTTCTTTTACATATTTTCTTACAAGATGAATACTCATAGATGATGTTGATTTAATAAGAGGGAAGATGAAACATAGACCAGTGCGTATCGAATATTAAATTACAAAGATGTTTATATAAACATTCATCCATCTATCACTCCATGTAATACACACGCACGCACACGCCTCACACCGTCCCCGACAACGCACAAGCAACCCCTAAAACGCACTACACATTCATCATGTATTATACTCATATGCTACTTGCTAACGCATCATTAGCATGGTAAAGGGCAGATGATAGTTAGTAGATAGTGAGTAATAGTCATATTATCCAATCGAGAATTGGCATAGTATACAGTAGTGGAGTAAGTTGGGAAGGAATAGACAGATGTAAGAGTCATAAGACACATGAGTTATATTAGATGTAGAGGATATAGAGAGACAGATATAGATAAAGAAACAATGACTGATATAAAGTAGAGCAGAAAGAGAAGAGAGACAAATATAAGTAAGTAGACATATGAGATAAACATAGTACAGAATCATAATACATATATCACAAGAACAGAAATGAGATGAGAGGAAGTAATGTTGGAGGGGGGGGGAGTGGGGAGTGGTTGGTGGTAATTTGAAACAGTAGATAGATAGAGAGCAGTAGAAGAGATGAGATTAGAGACAGTTAGGTGTAAAGACATAGAAATAGACGTGATATATGTATATATATACTATATATATATAGAGATATATATATATATATATATATATTATATTTTTATACATATATATACATACATCATACTACAATCACACACATTAATATATATTAATATATAATTAGATATATATAGATAATATATATTATATTAAATATATATTATATATATATTATATATACCATATATATATATCACTACATACATATACAAAAACCCACACACCACACACACTCACACAAATATGATATATATATATACTACTATATATTAATATATATATAACATAGATATAACTACAATATACTATATAATATAATTATATATATTATATATATATAAATATAATCACATACATATATATAATATTATACATATATAATATATATATAAAAATATATATATATATTATATACTAAACATAATATATAATCATATCATATATATTATCATCCATATAGAATATAGAGCAGAACAGCAGAGCACGAGTGAGAGAGACTTGCAAAATTCTAGGATATATGACTAGCATACACATATCTATATACATACACAAACACATAAAGCTACTAAAACTAGATATAATAATTGAAACAGATAAACCAGATATACTATACATCACTGAATCCAAACCTGATTCCTCTATATATAGTATTAGGTGATAAGAATGAAAAACATATAGGGTAAAAGGATAAGGAGGAGGGTGGGGGGAAAGGAATCACTATGATGGAAGTAGAAATATTGCAAGACCCTTTAGTGGAACTGAAGACAATCAAAGTTGAAGCAAATGGGGTAAACTTAATCATTACTACAGTATAGGTGTCACTCATACTTCAGTGTGGACACAAGAAAACTACCGAATACTAATTCAAGAAACATTAAAAACCTAGGAGGAAATAATAAAATCTGTGGAAACAAATGCAAAATGAATGTTCTTATAAAGGGGTCTTCATAGCACAATAAACTGGGAAAGTCTAGCCCTTAAAGCACAACAAGATTCATGGAGTGAAAAATTCCTAGATTCCTAGAAATCGTGAGTGAGTATATAAATATATATATAAATATTATATATAAAATATATATATATATATATATATAGCACAATATATAAATATAGATATATATATATATATAGACAATAGATATATATATAATATAAATAAATATCTATATACTGATATATTAATATAAATATATATATAATATATATATATATATATATAATATATTTTTTTTTTTTTTTTTTTTTTTTTTTTTTTTTTTTTTTTTTTTTTTTTTTTTAGTGACAGAACGTACCAGGGAAAGACGGCTGGGTAGGCCTGTAACATCTACAAGACAAAGATGGCATAAAGAGAGATTGAATGCCGTCCTCCTCATTCGAAAAAAAAAAAAAACGATTATCTAAGATTGAAACTAGGATCTTGTTTTTTACGGGAAAAATCACCAAAGGAAATACAACAAAATGTTGAGCAATACATAGAGATACTGTTGATAGATGTGTATCAAAATGTAAAACTAGAGCAAGGAAAGACCAAAAAGTGATTCAATTAAAAAAAATAAAGGTTCAGAAGACACAGGTCCTCAAGCGGCCTATGAACGATACAAAGTAGGGAGAAATGTTCATAGTCAAACCATAAGAAAGGCAAAGATTGATTTTGGAAAGGGCGACAAATGTCCAGCCTAAGTAAAACTAAGAGCAGAGTTCAAATTGTCGCTATATTACTTAGGAAGAAAAAAGGAAAAGAAGCAACATGATTCTGCTGTTCAACCGAGTCAGGGGAAAAGTCGTTAGATAAGGGTGATTTCAGGATTTTGAACACAGGAAGAACGAGAACTCACGGGAAAAAGTTAAAGGTTAAGCGAGGTGATAAGGATGGAAATATAAATCAGTTTTTCAAACAGAACTAAAGATGAATAGAAACTTACTATGATACCATAACTAGGTAAGGCAAGATAAAAGAGCGCGCGCGCACACACAGACACAGACACATACACACACAAAACAAACGCAACACAACAAACACAAACACACACACATATATATATGTATATATATATATATATATATATATATATATATATATATATATACATACATATACAATTGAATAACTGATTTTATTCTTTAGAGGGATCTAAAAGCAGTGTTTGTTATAACGCAACATATCTTATTTAGGTAACGAGATTTTTATACACCTTGGAT
>NW_028234409.1:16155983-16163483 GCF_977035675.1 Penaeus japonicus | reverse complement strand
GGGTTTTGGTGGAGGGAGATGGTTTGTATAGAGGGAACGTCAGGCGTAGAATGCAAATATATGAATATATTATATGAATATTGGTAGGTATAATAAGGATTGATACACTATTTTTGTCTTGTTTTGTAGCGGATGGTAATGCTAGCATTTTAACGAACGCGTAATCGGTCATTATACGCAGTGGTATAATCTGTCATTCGTTAAATAATGTCTGACATGACAGCTGAATGCATCAGGGTGTGTGGGGATGATGACACTCGACGCTCCTCCCATCCTTCCTACCCTTAATAATAACCACCCGTGTTTATCATATACATGCATCGCTCTCAAATTCGTAGTTGTTCTTCCTTTTAACATCTGATATAGTTGTTTAAAACTATTTGTGCTATGTAGAGAAAACCATATAATACATATTTTTTACTCAGTGTTTACAAAATATGAATGATAATTTTAACGTATAATGTATTTAGTACTTGTATTGTTAACTAATCCATACACAATTGATAATATCACTAAAACATATTTCATACAGCCCAGGCTTGTACTTGTAATACGAAACTAAATCACGCCATTAAACACCTAAAAACACACTTCGTTTGAGCAGGTGAGATTCGAACACCTGTTGGGCGGCGGTATCACAGGCGGGCTGGTGAATGAAGCACTCAGCCAGGAGCTTCCGGCGGTCCTCGGGGTGCTTGAGAACCTCGTGCTTCCTCCTCTGATGGACGTCCTCAAGCAAGAAATCAACGAATACCTCAAGCAGTTCCCTATTCTTCCCGACTTTAACATCACCAGGAATTCGTATGAATAAGTCTGGTCGAATGCCGAGCTAAATAAACGGTTTACGAAGCTTCGGATGTTTGCTTCATAGCAGGTTTTGAAATCTTGATATCGTTATTTGGAGAGTGAAACATTGATTTGGCGATATGTATTCAATTGAAATTCTATAAATAACTCATGCACAGCATACTGAATCCGAATTTCAGAGCTCAGTAGAATTTTAACCACGGTCATTTTAAGATATGTTAAAAAGGCATAAAATGAATAGTGACATGATGATGATTTGATAAAAATAATAGTGATAATAAGGCTATAATAAAAAACATATACGATATTACTAGCTGCAATGACGATATATGTTATGATAACTGATATAACGATAATTAATGTAATGATATAGATGGTAGCGTATACAGCAATAGCAGCAGGACTACAATTTCAACATTTATGCCTATTACATCCCTGATATCCCTTCAACGACCAATTCCTTAAATTGGTGATAAATACTCTGCTTACAGTCTACCCTAAATTACATGATTTAGAATATTTATAGCACATGATACCTCGGTATTAGCTTATAAATCACCGAGCCGATCTCATATACAATTCGGTAATCATAGGGTTTGATCTAGTTCTTTCTTTAGTCATCGTTCAAGTACCTTCTAGGTTTGTATTTTTCTCAGTTGTAACCTCGGTGGGTGAGCCTCGTGGTCGAAGAAGCCATTTCTACTTAAGTTTTAAAAGCTACTTGAGTGAACGTCCTATGTTGTACTTTTTGGCTTCATCCTGAGTAGTTCGTATGTTCTCATCATACTTTCTGACACAGCTCTTGATAATACTACTGCATATACTTCTATTGAAAATGTATTCTGTTTCCATCCATATATCATGTCACTATTCATTAATTAGCCATGAAGCTGTCACACTCACATCACTGAGTCATGTCCCCGGTGACCTCTTCCTCATAATCCATTCCACAGAAAGGATAGTACTGTATAGTGACTCAAGATCAAGTTCCTCCTCGACATTGAATATATAAATGAATGAATGGATAGATAAGTAAAAAAAAAAAAAAAATGTAACAGAAAAGAAATTGCGCTATGGTTAAGTTATTTAAGGAATTGTGGATTTTTTTTTATGAACAACATATTTCACCTGAATGTTTCTGAAGAGCCCACAGTTCTTTATGTATTTGCGTATATAAGTCATCGATGGCATGAAGTCTGAGGCTATTCTCTTACCACTACTGTTAATGCCAATACTGCTGCCATTGCAACTATTGCTGTTGATTCTGTTTTGCTACTACTACTATCGCTACTGTTACTACTACAATTAATGACAATATTGTAAGCAACGATAATATTAATGTTACCTCAACTATGACAATTGTTATTACTGTTAAAAGTAATAGTTATAATACTGTTATTATTGTTATTTTTTATACTACTGCTAATAACAATAACTGTTACAATGACAATGATAATGGCAGTCACTGTAATTAAGATGACAAAAATAATCAACACAGCTATAATGAGAATGATAATGACTCCAATATTACCAATGATAATGAGGACGAAAATTACGGTCATGATGACAAAAACCGTGCCATTCGCACTTACGGGCATGAGGTTGACTTAATTAATCACGAGAAAGAAAAACATCTTAAAAATTATCCATCATGATGAGGAAGCAGAAAAAAACTAATAATCAGAAGGTATGTTCTCTCTTTAAGAAAATAGGCTAAAAAAAATGAAATCACGTCTACGAATAAATATACACCTAAAAGAAATATCGCTTGACTTTTATAGCGTCTCACACAAAGTATATATAGACAAGCACACTTATGAAAAGAGAAGTTATAGCTATCGCCTTTCATCTTACGTAAGAGAGTATGAACAGCCACCCAATCTAAACCTATTTAAGTCTTTACATGCTGTTCGCTCAGTCATCGCAGTCTCCTTTGCATTCATGTGCTTCTTTGCGATGCTCGGAGTAAAAGGAGGAAGCACTGAGCATAGATGATTCAGTGTGGTTAAATCTGTTTTTTTTTTTTTTTTTTTTTTTTTTTTTTTCAAACCTTAAGAACATTAAGATGTACCTTGTGTTTTTTTCTCATGAATCACCTGAATCGTGAGATGAATACATGAGTCAGTTGATAGAGAGACTGTGCAAATGATTTTTTTCATGGGAAGTAAATGGTCACTACATTCAGAAGACAAAAAGAAAGAACAAGAAAAAGAAAAATAAGATGTGAAGTATGACACTTTTCTCAGAACTGATGCCCTCCACACTTCATATCACCAACTTGATTACTAGTATTATCGGTGTTGTTAATATAATTATCAATCATTTTCTACCATCAATAATAGTACTACTTCTACTGCTGCTATTTTTATCCCTATAATTATTATTACTATTATTATCATCATTACTGTTATCAATATTACCTCCATTATATTGGTCCGGGAAGTACAAGGAAGACTAAATAACCCTGTTCTTTCCTCTTGTAGATTAACCTTGAAGTCCAAGAAAATACTTTGACATAAATCCTACTTTTGAATAGATACATACTAAACAAAAATGGAAAAAGGTCCTGAAACTATATAGAAATCAAGTAATTATTAATTTGCATTATTTTATTATAATCTTTTATAAATTCACATTCATCGTAACTATTCATAACACATCAGATTGCAATCCAGTTGTCATATAATACGTACTTGGCACATGTGCTGATTCAATATACATGAGAAATATAATAGCAACAAATTTAAAAGAAGATTGATATTCACTCCCTCTCTCTCTATCGCACACATAAAAATACACATTCACAAGAACACGCAGGCAAAAACAAGAATACATACAGACAGACACGAACATACGCATACACACAAACAAATCCGCCCACTCAAACATATACAACCTCCAGGTTGACGTATCAAAATATTACTATGTACCTAAAACTCCTGTCAACTCATCTCTAGAGATGGGTCTTGTTACAAGACTGCTATCAATAGATTTGTTTATAAAAATGGAAAAAATAGGATGACTGGAAATGGGAATTAGAAAGAGAGAATGGTAGTCTTGATGATGTCGAGGCACTCTTGCAGCTGTTCTTCGGTAATGGTAAGAGGAGGCGCAAATCTGATGATGTCTCCGTGCGTGGGTTTGGCCAGCAGTCCGTTTTCTTTGAGGCGCAAGCATACCTTCCACGCATCATAATCTGGCGGGATGAAATAACGAAACGTGTGTTATGGGGGCTGAGGACAGGCTTATAGAGAGTCATGTGATTATTAAGATGAATGCATCCAGTTGTTATAGCTTGTCATACTAGGTTTTTGTGTATAACTCAAAATCACGTTTCCTATTAGAGAAAGTATTGACAGAAATTAACAAATAACCCTACAAACAGCATGACACACAGAATCGTATTCAGTGTAAGATCACTATTACTTACTCTTGTTTATGACAATAGCATCAAGAAGTCCTTTGCCGCGAACGACAGACACCACATCCTCGGGCAACTTGGACAGCTCTGAGCGCAGGATCTTGCCCAGTCTCTCGGCATTCTCGGCTAGTTTCTCTTCTTCCATCACCTCCAGGGCTGCCATGGCAACCTGGAAGAGCAAAACTCTCTGAATTCGATAAAGAAAATATATCAATATGTAAGAAGAACAGTAATTTTGGAATGCAGAGCGGATGCCCGGTGGACGATGTAGATATAGGTGACTCCCGCCATGCAATACTGACTGAGAATGAATCGACTGTGCAATCTCCTTGTTTCATAAAATGCTAAGCTGGGATCTAGAGTAGAGGGCTCACCTTGCAGGCAAGAGGGTTGCCGCCATAAGTGGAACCGTGCTCTCCCGGCTTGATACACAACATGACCTCGTCACTGGATAGTACTGCCGACACCTGCGTGGAGTAAATGCTTTAGAATTGAATTGCGTGAGTGCATGTATTTAAGAATTGATGTAGGAATACCTAAACTTCACAAGCATATGGAGAATTCCGTTCGTCTCTCACCGGGTACATGCCCCCAGACAACGCTTTCCCAAGCAACAGCAAGTCGGGTTTGACTTCATCGTGGTCCACACACAGACGCCGTCCAGTGCGAGCCAAGCCAGTCTGAACTTCATCTGCGATCCACAGCACGTTGTGGCGGGTACATAGTTCTCTCACTCCTGTCGGCGACAATATACTTTTAGGCTTCGGATTCACACACAAATGGATATACAGCAAAGACATTGAAATGAGGTGCAATAAAGTCAAATTTATTCAGATACTGATAATATATGCAGACAGTCTGGTAAGTTTGACCATCCTTTTCATCATTTTCCTCATGATCATGAAATATAGAGGACCTACCCTTGAGGTAGCCCTCTGAGGGCACCACGACGCCTGCCTCCCCCTGGATAGGCTCCACCATAAACGCTGCCACATTGGGGTCAGCGAACGCCTCCTGGAATGTGAATATTGCTTAAGATATAACTTTACAAATTTAAAAAACCGCAAAATATACAGGTAAAAAAGAGAGAAACAAATCGTTCTGGAGCCAAAATTAAGAGAAGAATATGGTAAATGTAATAGGAATTTGCTATGAATAAAGACAAATGTCCCACTTTACAGAAATTATAATGATTTGATAACAAAAACAAAGAAACATGAACAACCTGACAGAATTAATAAAAAAGGTAGACAAACACAATATGAAAACTGACCTCGAGAACCTGCAGATTATCATAGGGCACAAGGGAGAACCCAGGCATGAAAGGACCATAGTCGCTGTACGCCGAAGGGTCGCTGGAGCTGGACACGGCCGCCAGCGTTCGGCCCCAGAAGTTGTTCTGCGCGAAGAGGATCTTGGCCTGGTTCTGCGGGATGCCCTTCACCTTGTACGCCCACTTCCGAGCTAGCTTGCACGCCGTCTCGCCCGCCTCGACGCCTGCAAAGGAGTTCAAGTCACGCCCAGGAACACATATGCACACATGCACGTACTCACATACATACATACATACATACATGCATGCATGCATACACACACACACACACACACACACACACACACACACACACACACACACACACACACACACACACACACACACACACACACACACACACACCATAGCATATATATATTCAAACATATAATCACATATAACCTCTCTTTCTCTCTCTCTTTTTTCTCTCTCACTCCCCCTCGCCCCTAACCTAAACACACATACACTTACTGAAGCCAAACCCTTGGCATTACGAGAACCCACGACCTCACCTGTGTTCATCGGCAGGAGCTTGTCGTAACCGAGCAGTTTGGTCACATATTCCTCATACTCTCCCAAGATGTCATTATGGAAGGCCCTGGAGGTGAGAGCGAGTTTCTGCGCCTGCTCGACCAGCGCCCCGACGATCTTGGGGTGGCAGTGGCCTTGGTTGACGGCGGAGTAAGCGCTCAGGAAGTCGTAGTATCTCTTGCCTTCGACGTCCCACACGAACACGCCTGGAAACGCGTTTGAGAGTTAGGTATCGTGCACTGAAATGTGTGAAGTTTTGGGTTTTTTATACTTGTACATAAACAAAAGTTCGGTAATCAGTGATGGAATGTCCATTGGAAATGGGAATTTGAACTCCAGTGCGGTTTTAACTAATGGTATTGGTAGAGCAGGGCGAGATGCACTTTTTCAAGTGTCTAAAATGCACCTTTTAGACTTACACATATATATAGATATATGCATATACATAGATGCATACACATATAATATATATATATATATATATATATATATATATATATACATCTATAAGTATATAAATATAAATATACATGTGTGTGTGTGTGTGTGTATATATATAAATAAATATATATAAAAAAATATAAATATAAAAATAAATATATATATATATATATATATATATTATATGTATAATATATATATATATATATTATATATATGTATTTATATATATATTTATATATATATTTATGTATATATTTATATATGTATATATGTGTATATATATACATATATACATATATACATATATATATAATATATATATATATATATATATATATATATATATATATATATATACATTTATATACATATATATACACCACACACACACACACACACACACACACACACACACACATATATATATTATATTATATAATATATATATTATATATATATATATATATATATATATATATATATATATATATATATATATATATATATATATGATATATATATATATATATATATATATAATATTATATGAATATATATATATAGTTATATATAATATATATATAATATTATATTTATAATATATATATTAATATATTAATATATATATATAAATATATATATATATATATATATATATATTTATACATATATCATAATATATATATATATATATATATATTTATATATATACATTTATATATATATATTTATATATATATTTATATATATATATATTTTTTTCACACGCACACACACACACACACATACACACATCCGCACGCACACGCACACACACACACACACTATGTGTATGTGTGTGACATTCATTCATTAATTCATTCACAGCAAGATCAAAATTTTAACAATCACTCCAAAGAATTCTAATGTAATGGCAATATAAAACACTATTTCATCCTGCACATAAAAGCGCTCAGGCAACTCGCTTACCGTTAAGAAACCC
>NW_028234409.1:16145983-16148483 GCF_977035675.1 Penaeus japonicus | reverse complement strand
AGAAAGCAATAAAAGATAAAGTAAAAATAAGTGCAATCCTTTTTCTCACTCTATCCCCCCTCATTTCATCACTCCTTCTCTCTCTCTCTCTCTCTCTCTCTCTCTCTCTTTCTCTCTATTTTTTTCTCTCTCATAAACTGAACTTTGGCATCCAACCCTTTTCAGTAATAATTTGGGTGATAACACGGTTACCTAAATATATTTTCACGCTTGCAAGTTTTCAGTTTATGGTGAAAGTAAGACTTTTTCTGCATCTTAGGTATTATCTTCTACATAGATTTTGTAAATCTAAGTTCTTTATAATAGAGAGATACTTCTAATTTTTATTTGTTTCAATGAAATTTACTCAGACTTTAACTGACAAGGAAAGATCTCTCGTTGCTGTGTGTACTGTATAAATCTTTGCCATACTACTTGTCAGAATATATCAAACGATATTTTAAATCAAACGCACTTGATTAGAACATAGACCATTGGCTAAGAAATGAGTGTGGAACAAGTAAGCATTCTTGCTGAACCCTACTCATGTGTATTCACATTCTACTCAGCGTGAAGAAGTGAAAGGTAGACATGAGCTTGTGTAATACTGAATAGTCAGTTACAAACCATATTATTCAGTGCAAGATGCCTTAAGCTTGGTTTTGCGTACAACCACTTTTTATAATGCCTGTTTAATTCTCAACCTCTTACCTGACGTACACGACTATGATGCTCCGTACTCCATTGGTTGTAATGCATCAAATATCAGTATCATATCTATTTGTATTCGAAATAACTATACGGACTTGTGAGTCAAAGGAAATATATATTTTTAAACCTTAGTTTTAGCGTTGACTTTTGCGAATCATTAGAAATAAACTATGGGAAGAATGTTCACCATATAACTTCAAATGCAGTCCAATAAAGCTCATACTCTTAGGAGGTAACACAGTTTATTTATTCAGTGATATTCATAAACCTGATATTCATAAACTTAATACGCATTCCATAACTTTTCAATGCTTCCTCATCCCGCAAACTTAACTAAAGACAGTCACAATATGATAATTGGAAACCCAGTAGACTAAAACTATGAACAATTTATGAGTTCGTTACATCCTGGACCTAGAGTGTAGATTCTCTCTAACCAGTTCACGACTCGTTCTCGAAACATCCCTATGATCACTTGAACCTTTTCGCCCAGACCCAAAGCGATCGTTCGCTTGGTTTCGCCATACAACACTCGGTGCGCCTTACCATGTGAGCGCAGGACACGTCTATCTTTATTGGTTTCAAAAGCTATTTACAAAGAAGCTCTAATACAATATGTGTTTGTAACACATGAAGCCCTTTCCTTGTCGAAAAACGTAAAAAAAAAAAACATTACTGTTTATAGATTCTGATGTCTATAGTATGCTCCTAGCCATTTGCACGCCTTGGTCGCCCCGTAATAGCCGTACTGTTTTAGTATATCCGGAGACTCAAGTGCATGCAACCTCCACCATCATGTTGTTCTCCACCCAAGACCAAAGGGCGTCCCCGCTCCTAGGGGGCGTGAGTAATTTCCAAGAGGGAGGGGGGGGGGATCCTGGGGGGACAAGGGAAATTCTCTGATTATTTGAAATTCTCCGAACAAGTGGGTCGCGCAAGTCTATAAATTTAAGCATCTTTGAAAGTATATATTTTCAGACATTATACATCAGGCATATCCACTTTGTTGAAGTTTGTACGTTTTAAGGAAGTATAATTGTAATCCGGTATTACATAATGGAAATGTGCGTGCGTGTTTGTGTGTGTGCGTGCGTGCGTACATGTGTGTGTGTGAGTGTGTGTGAGTGTGTGTGTGTGTGTGTGTGTGTGTGTGTGTCCACGCGTACGTGCGCACTAGTAGCATAACGTTATTTCGATTGGTTGAAAATTTCAGAGAATTGACTTTGAGAATTAACTACATCAGGGGGTGTGATGGTTAATAGATTAGAGCTACTGCTCAGAAAGAAGATATATGTGTGTGTGTGTGTGTATATATATATATATATATATATATATATATATATATATATATATATATATATATAGAGAGAGAGAGAGAGAGAGAGAGAGAGAGAGAGGTAGATGAATAGATAGATAGATAGATATATACATATATACATATACAAACACACACACACACACAAAAAAAAGTTAACATATTGAGAAAACTGGAGTAGAACAGGTGTTTGGTGACCGATTTCATCATTCATTTTAAGAACATTTCCTGATAAATCGGGAACTACCAATATTTATTTTAAAAAGGAAAAAAAAAAAAAAAATGAATGGCACTATAACAATTTGTAGAATTCTATTTCATTACATTTTCTTGCTCCGTGTGACCTGTTCCAGGAAGTGTTGACGATTATGTGATTTCAATCTCTCTCTCTCTCTCTCTCTCTCTCTCTCTCTCTCTCTCTCTCTCTCTCTCTCTCTCTCTCTCTCTCTCTGTCTTTGGTCGTTCTCAAATTTCACCCGTTGATTAACTTTTACC
>NW_028234409.1:16125983-16135983 GCF_977035675.1 Penaeus japonicus | reverse complement strand
AACATCCAAAACCTAGATGGCAGCACTTTCTTCTAGCACCAGTAGGAGAGAAAGCCTTGAATGATACCCATCCACGGTCTCTAGCAAGCACTATCTTTAGAAAGCGATGGCACCCAGCAAGTTACCAACCTCATGCTCTAAAGTACTTTTGATGAAGTATGTGCAGGCAGAATGACAATAGGAAGGTGACTCAAACCATACCCAGTGTCTAAAATGTGCTCCTGTGCCAATAGGGATGTGTTTTACTGTTGCACTCACAATCATAAGCACAGGTTTCCATCCTCTTCCCTACCTCTTCATGTTATCTTCATTGTAGATGGTTATATGTTTCTTATTCATTCATGACAGCCCACAAATACGAAAAAATAAAGTTACATTTTGTCCTCCCATACAACAACAATGCTTCTATCACACTGAGAATAAAGAAAATAATGAGCTGATATAGGTCATATGCTACAATTTTAGTCAACTGCAGCATTGATAGAGCCTGTGATATGACTGAATACAGTAAAATGCACAAAAATTCAAACAAAATTGTCTTTAGTTTTACAATGAGTGACTGAATGAAAGGGGGAAAAGTCGAAGTATGTTGTGTGAAGCTGCCTTGCTCTGAAATAAAACCGGTCCTAGAGACTGGGCAAGTGAATCTATCCCCCGTCCGGAATGGGTTAACCCTCTTGCCGACATAATTAATTTATTTTATGTTTTCCAGGTTGCAGACCTGGAGATTTCCAGGTCTACAATGATTTTGAATTTTTTTGTTTTTGTTTTTATATAATATCACTGTCAAAACTTATTTTATTGATATAAACCATTTATCACTGGCATTGTAAATAAGTTAAGCAATTGTATGAAAATTTATATTTATATTTATATTTATATTTATATTTATATTTATATTTATATTTATATTTATATTTATATTTATATTTATATTTATATTTATATTTATATTTATACTTATATTTATACTTATACTTATACTTATACTTATACTTATACTTATACTTATACTTATACTTATACTTATACTTATACTTATACTTATACTTATACTTATATTATACTTATACTTATACTTATACTTATACTTATACTTATACTTATATTTATATATATTTATATATATTTATATATATATATATATATATGAATATACATAGAGATATACAAACATATATAGGAAATAAACTTGACTTTAAATAACATATTCTCAAAAATTTCCGAAGCAAAATTATGTACGCTTAGAAACAATTTTTTTTTTAGCTCTCCAATGCTGTAGTGAGCTATGATAAGACCAGTTATTTTGAGAGAGTATTATAAGGACATACAAGCTGTTTAAAAAGGCCAAAAATTTGTGGTTGAAATTGAAGCTTTCTTGAACATTACTTGTCCTGTCCCAAAATAACTTATGCACGACAAGCTGTTCATTGTCAGTTTTGTGCCTTTTATTAAAACTTCCTCTCCCGACAGGTCCAGATGCAATGGGGGAAAAAGTTCCATGTAAACTTCATATGGCAAAGTCCATGAATGATCTCAATGACCGTGTTAAGGACATTCCTGATGCAGCTCCCAAATTGTAAGTTGACTTTACTCTTTTGAGATTATGATTTTTTATATTCTTTTGTGAAATGTATATGAGATTACAGTTATATATATTTTTTAAAGTAACATGGTGGAATGAAAGTGTGCTGTATGATTGGCTTTATAGTTTAAGCACATAAATTTGTGAGAAATAATTAGCAGTGGATTTTGAAACTTGTCTTTATATAGAAGTAGTCTTATTATCTGTATTAATGGATTTATCCATCAATTTACTGGAATGTATTTACACCCATTGACCTGTAGACTCTATGTAATCTTAGCATGATAAATGTTATATATATATGATTCTATTAATAAAATCCTATTAACTTTTTATCTCTGATTTCAGGTTGGTTAAGAGTGCTCAAAAAATCCTTACTGAAGCCCAGTTGGTTGATAGAAGTAGAGATGAGGAAAAAGCATATATCTTATTCATGAGATATTTTTCTATTGTGAAGGTAAATATTATTATGGTATCTAATTTCTCTGTTTATCCATATTTCTCTCCCTATGTATATATATGTATATATATATATATATATATATATATATATATATATATATATATATATTTATATATATATATGCATATATATATATATATATATATATATATATATATATATATATATATATATATATATATATATTATATATATATATATATTATATATATATATATATATATATATATATATTATATATATATATATATATATATATATATATATATATATTATATATATATATATATATATATATATATATATATATATATATATATATATATATATATATATATGTTTTTTAACTATTTAATTATAATGCATTAGTGTATAAACTGCAGATTGTGTACAGGAATTAATGAGATTTTCTGAAAGGCATTGACCTGTGTTATACTCTGCCCAATAAGTAACTAATGATAATTGTCATTCTTTTCTCCACCTTATTAAGAATAATACCAACCTTCCTCTTTTTTTAACAGGCCATCCAAAAACACCAGGACTACAAGAATTCAAAAAGATATTATGATGGCCTCTTAGACCCAAAGATGACAATGAAGGTTATTGACCGGGCAGAAGAGCTAAAGAAAAGTCTAGAGAGAAGGTAAAAACTTTTTTTTCTGATAATACTACAAAACATTGTATATTTCTCCACAATGGAAATTCAGTATGATATGTTCATGGTTTAAAACTCATATGTATCTTAAGACTTCTAGAATTGTAAGTCTTATGTGTAAGACAATCCCCATGATTTTCATCTGAATTATAGATTTTAGATATATGTACTGCATAAAACTTACCCAAGTCAGGTACTTAATGCTTAGAGCTTACAACTCCGATAGATCTTTACAAATCATTCCTATGGAATTGTGATGTTTAGTACATTACTAAGCAACAATATTTAACTCTACAGAGATGTCCTGCATCTTAACCCATTGCGTACGGGTGTCATGGCATACATGTCGGCACCAATTAGGCCTAAGAGACGGATGTCAATGCGTACATGACGTGACATCGGGATCTGCTCACAGTTGAAGTGTGCATACAGTCATAAAGTATTATGGCTGTAACGAGCTCTAGAGCTACAGCGTTCCAAAGTCAGCCTTTGGAATGAAAATTAATGTTTGAGCTAGTCTGCGCTACCTGGAGGGCAGAGAAAACCTTTTCCCCGTCCCTCTAATTATTAGCCGGTGCCGCTAGTGTCGTAGACCACCTGTCCTGATGACCAGTTAGGTCGTTAGGCGCCCCATTGGCGTTAAGGTGTTCAGCCTGGGCTGGGCATCTTAGGATGTGTTTTTTATTATTTTCTAGACATGGTATGAAATATAAGTCTGTTTATGATATATTGATAAAGTAGTTCTAATTGGCATTTGGTATAATAGGTTATCATAACTGAAGGAATAAATAGTTTGTAATTTCAACAAAAGGAAAAATGCAATACAAAAATGATCTAACCCCTCAAAAATACCTGTGGCAAAAAGGTTAAAAATTAATCAGTTAATTTCAAGTAATGGCAAAATATTACTTAATCTCCTAAGAGCAGATGACGAAACATTTACTTCATGGCTTGGCTGGTCTTTCAGCCAGTGACGTAAATGCCATGTCATGGCTTTGTCTAGCTGTCTCGCTGAGTGATCAGGCATGTAGTGGCTGGGTGCCACTGCAGCATATTAATAACCCATAGTGATAGACCTTCGCATTTCGAAATCCCCTTTGAAATATTCAGGCAGAACCAAAAATGCCCCTTCATTAACGGGCTAATAGGTCGAGCTTGTGTAGCATAAACATGAATAACATCCTGTATATATCATTATCTTACAGGAATTGAGATGGTGTTAACTATTTGAAATTGAGATACTGATTGTATTTTGATGTATTAGAAATGTTGATATAAAATACTACAGTTTTTTACTTCAAATTGAAAAATCTCATCTTGTTTATCAAGACTATTGGTAGGTCTGTATTTGCACTATATGAACTTTACTTTTTGTCAGCTATTGCTAATGGTCTCTGATATATGTGAGCTGTCAATTTAGAATATTTTGGGTATGATACATATGACTATTTCTATTATGATTTTTTTTTAAGTTTAAATTCTTTAATGGCATTATGCATTATTTTAACTTCTTTACATCTTGGTGATTTACAACTAACCCTTAACCCATTCCCGCCGGTTGACTTGCTATCATGGGGTCGAAAAATGTCCCAGGACCCGGGGAATGTCAAGAGACGTGGTACATTTTCTGGCCGCGGCCCGGAAGCCCAGTAGTGACGCACTGAAAAGTCAGCAATAAATCGCTAGATTGTTCTCAAATATAATAATTTTACATAATTTCTTAAACTCTGTTATTTTAGTTTCAATGTCATAAAATGAGACATAACGTTAAAAAAATGACGTCACAGAAAACTACATGATATTGATGACATCATGGTAATTTCTGCTTCTTGACCGGTTGAATAGAAAGATCCAAGTCAAAAAACTATTGTAAAATCAAATGTGTTTGGCCAAGAAATAAAATAAAGTAAAAAATTACTAATGCAATACTGCTTCTAAAATGTTGATTACCCGTGATATCATGTCACGAGGTACATGTACATACTCATATGTACTTGTATGATTATTCATATTGTTCTTCTTTTCGTTTTGGTAAAAAAAATAAAAAGTATAAAACATATTTTTTGATGCCCCACTGAAAGATTGCTTCCATTTTCCTTTGGTATTTTCACATAGAAGTGAAGAATATAGGCAAAGTTCAATCAAATAACACTAAATAGGCATTACTGTAACATGTTTTTTGACTAAATTAACTCCTCTGAACATGGCAATATATTTACGTGCCTTTACAATGTAGACACAATCATGCAAACCATAAGGATAGGGCAGGTGAAAAATGCTCTGCGAGCGTCAGCATGACCTCACGCAGCAAGAAAATACCCCGGCACGAACCATTGTGCGCTTGATATCTTCCCAGCATGACCGGGAGTAAGCGAAATTCTGCCCGGCGTGAACGGGTTAAAGAATTTGAGACAGAAACTAGTACATCATTGTGTTTTACAGTGAATAATGGAAGTTATCTTTTATTTCAAATTCAACACATTATTTATCAGTGCTGTATTCATCTATCAAGAGGAGTTAGATTTTTTGACAAATTAATGATTTTTTTTTTTTTTTTTGTGACACTGCTTCATAAAGTTGATTTAGGTTCCATTCTTTACAGATATGAAAACAAGTCTAGTGCCTTAATTCTGAAAAAGCAAGAAGAGGAAAAGAAAGCAACAGAGAAAAGCCAGCAAGCAGAAAAAGAGAAACTGGCAAAGAAGATCACAGAAGCATCTAAGACCCCCTCATCACCAACATCTAATGGTATGATATATGCATCCTTATATTCTCTATTTAGGATTATAAATACATCATCTTTCTCCATAATCTCACTGCATGAAGAGTTTCTTAATGATTGATGGTTGTCAAATTTTCAGGGTTGTTAGCAGAGGAAGGTTGTATATCTTGCAAGAAATTATACTCCCTCATAAAGGAAAGGTGCTCTTCCTATCTGATCCTCGATTCAAGACCTAGAGATGACTTTTTTGAATCCCAAATGAAGGTGTCAAATGTGATAAATATACCTGAAGAAATACTGAAGCCAGGGTATGTGACATTATATGTGTATATATATATATTTTTTTTTTCCCTCTCAAAGTGTGTTCAATTTTGGATGATTTTCATTCCCATTTCCTTAAAGATATATCTGACAATAAAGGTTATTGTTACTTGTTTTGTATTTATTTCATAAGTGTTTATTGTGTTCAGTGTGTATAATTTGAAAAAGTGACAAGTTTTTTTTTCAATAGGTTAACAGCTGGAAGAATAAGTAGTGAGCTAGATGATAGTGCACGGAATGTTTGGGTCACACTGCGTCACAAAGTAGATTTCCTAATCCTTGTGGACTGGGTGACAGAACAGCCCCCTCTGCCAGCCCCTCTCAGGTGCCTCATAGATGCCATGGTGAAGGTAAGAGCAAAATTTATTTGTTTAGGGATAGGAGAAAATGGTTTAAATGCTTTAATCTGACATTAGCATTGAAGAGTAAAAGATGTGATACTTTGTTGAAAAGATGAGTGTGAATTACATGGAAGATGATGACAATAGAAGACATCTGTGATCTTTTGGTGATCACTTGTTATCATTTTATAACTGGTATGATAAGCACTGTTTTGGTTTATGTAATGGGAGAGATGAAAGTTTCTGTTGTTTGTGTCATCTTGCAAATGTTTGATTAATAAAATATAGGATGGCGTTTGCACAATGAGTAAAAAAATGTTGGCCAGCAAATCTTGTAATCATTGCCTAGAGTATGTATTAACCCTTTCAAGTTTCAGTCACTTCCCAATGCTGTATGTGCCTCATGAACTTTACATTCACCTGCGAGTGTAATCTTCTTGATAAAGAGAAAAAGGTTTTGGCTAATTACTTTAGAACAAATTGGATATCTAGACAATATATTTTGCAAAACTCGCAGATTATTTTTAGATGAATTTTTCCTCTATATCATAGGATTCTTAACTGTTCTGTGACAGGCATTTTTGTAAGGTCAGATCACTTTTGTACTGCAGGTTTGCTTTTTTTTTTTAAATTTCAAGCTATTTATTCCTTAAGGTATGATGACCTGTCAAACTGAATGCTAATTACTATCACTTTACTGATATATCATATACAGACATATTTCATGCAATAAATCTAGAAAACAATAGAAAACACACACATCTTAACCCTATGATGACGGTGCGTCACACTCGTGTGACAAAGCCAAACTCCCGATGCCGGGGCGTCATGCCAGTGTGACGATTACAATGCAATATTGCAATCGCCCGGCATAGGGGTCTTCGCGTAGCAAGTGCCCCGTTGGGAAAGGGTTAAGATGGCTAGCCCAGGCTGAACACCTCAAGTTGTGGCCTGCTTTGGATGGGTACAATATAAAAATTGTACTGATAATAGAATTTCTACATAATCTGTACAGATTTGATTAATGTAATATTTGTAGTAAAGAAACAATGAAGTCCTTGCAACTATTCAAAATTGCAAAAGTTACTTGGTGATTGAACCTGTTTTACTTATTTTCATACATGTTTGTTAGTTTATTAGTATTTGAAATATATAGAAAAATTATGCATGTAATGTATTTAGTTTTTTAAAGTTGGATTGCTAAAAGGATACAGAATGGGGTAGAACAAATAAAAAAAATAATTAACCAACTGTGAACATACCCTGATTCCCAGGAATGGGGTGGAGCCAAGCATTTGGTAACGCTGCCCAGGGTAGAGTGTAGCAACAAAAAACCAACAACACCTTTTACCTGTCTAGGCACTTTTGAGCCAGTAGAAAAGACAGAAATTATTTTGTATTTGTCACTGCTGTACTCAAGTATCAAAACATTGTGCAGTCTATAGTTTTATTCCAATTCATCTTTCTAAGTACTTTGTAAAATCCTTGGATTATATAGATTTTCTTACCAGGCCATTTCATTTAGAGGAAATTTTATCAGGAAGTGTGATTTAGACTTATTAAGACACTAGTATGGTAAAAGAGTTACTTCATTACAGTAGACATATTGATGAAATGAAATGTAGATATTGTAAAGTATTTAGTTTTTGGATTATATATAACTGGGTCTCTGTGCAGCATATCTACCTGTTTCTTTTTCATGATTTTTCCTTCAATTTGTTTTGAATTCTTTTTTCATTTGTAATTATATTTATTTTTACATTTAGGAAGAATTAATCCCTAAAAAAGAAAAAAAAAAAAAAATGGAGCTAGAAAATAATGAGGTTCCTCTGCTTCAGTGGGATCCAGGCAAAGAGTACAAGAGCCAGCCATGGGTGCTACAAGGTGGATATGACATGTGGCGTCTTATGTATCCAATGCATACCACTAACCCCAGAGTGGAGAGGCGGGCCTCTGCTACCACCCCAAAGATAGATCAAGATTCACGTGAGTTTTCTTTACTCTTCTTTTTTTATATTAATCCATTGCAGATAGGATGTTGCAAGGAAACATTTTCACCAACCATTGTAGTTGGTTCCTGTATAGTCAGAAATTTCCTATCTTAACAGCCATGTACCTCACTCAGGCCCCCTCTGCAATGAGTTAAACAGATCTGATTAGTTGTTACATGCTTCATTGTAAAATTTTAGTATATAGGTCTTAACTAAATTAGTTGTTGTTATTAGTTAAACCTTTTCTATTTATTATTGACATCTCATATGAGTTTCAAAAGTAAGCAGTATGCAGTCTAGTTTTATTGCCTGCTTGATACAAACCTTTGCATGTTGTACTGGAATAGGATTTATTTTATTATTATTATTTTTTTTTTCTTTGCAGTTAACTTTGAATATCCAGATCTGGATAATGCCTTCCTAGTAACTCCGTCCCCAAGTCCGCATGGCAAGCCTCAGACTGTTCCGGGAAAGACTCCAGGTCCAACCCCAACTGTCGTACGTGAACTAAAACCTTCCAATCTAGATAAAGAGATGATGATGGACGGCAAGAACAATAACGATGCCTACGTCAGCAATAACCAAGTATTTAATAATCTTGCCAAACCTGAGGACAGCCCTATCAAGGCAGCAATAGGCTCTAATGTTAACACCTGGGAGACCAAAGACTCCAATAAGTCGCTTGATGTCCAGAGAGGCAGACAGACCCCTGCCGACAAGATTGATAGCCTGCCATCCATCCCCAGTCGAGCACTCAAGCCCAAAGAGTTGTTGGAAAGCCTAAGGCGGAAGCAAGAGGAAATGGAAGAAGAGCAGGTTTTGCTTGAAGAATCCGTGAAGGTGGAACAGGTGGGTGTTAACACTAAAGTTAATTCCATTCAGTCTTTTAATTATGCTTCCTCAATAAAGATATTAACAAGTCATAAATGCAGTAGGTATTTAGAGTAGGTCAAACATGGATCATTCCTTTTTTTCTCAAATGATTTTCTTTCATATAATTTTTTTTGGCTTTGATTATTATGAATTTCTTTTCTGTTAACATAAGGATCCAGGGACTGAGATTTAATTGATATTTAAAGGCTGCTTTCATTAGAAACAATATTTTCTAAAATGAAAATTAATTTTTATTTTTTATCTGTTTATTTTTTTATTCATCATGATATATATAACCATGTCGTGCTTATATTTATATTTTACTTGAAATTGTCTTTTATTGCAATTTGTGATAGTGTAAGAATACTACAAAAGTGTGTTGACAAAAGTTGAGAAATTAAGGTTAAAAAGAAAAGTTTCATAGATCAGAAAAGTATTTAGGATTATCTGCACCTAGTATACCAATCTACTTACAGTATAAGTTTGAAGGAAGAAAGATGTTTTATAAATATACTGCATCTCTTTTCACAGGATACACTGAAAAAGATAGAAGAGATGGAGGAGACAGCAACAGCCCTGGAGAAAACTCAGGACGAAGAGAGCCGCAAACTTTTGAAGCAGACTGAGGATAGACTGCAGGAGGAAATCAAGAAACTGCAGATAAAGAGTACGGAAATGGTGAGTCACCCCATGAATTTCTGTTAACTATACATGGAAGTATATTTGTTTCTACATCGATTAGTTGAAGGAACGATGATAATTCAGAAACGGAATGCAGCTTCAGTTGTTTTCTTAACTCTTCCAACAGGAAACTCAGTATAACAAGGTTCACAAGCAAAATGAAGAACTATGGAAGATGGTTAACTTAGCGCTGTCGGGCCAATTGGGAAATCTTAATTTAGGAACTTCGCCCAAGCCAGAACAGATCACAGAAGCCCTACGACAGAAACAGGTATGGTGAAGGGGTATTGAGAGTCAATTTTGTTATGATTGTTATTTGTTTGAGTAGTATAAATGTTGTTGTTGTTATTATTATTGATTTTTTAAGG
>NW_028234409.1:16108483-16113483 GCF_977035675.1 Penaeus japonicus | reverse complement strand
AAACAGGAGTTCTAAGGTAGCGATGTTGGTATGATGATACACTTGTAATGCCATGTGAATATGCCTCTCTATGTAAATTTGACCACACACATAGAAGCTCTTCTATTGGTAATTGTTATCTACCATGTATTGTAATGCATGATTGATATGTAGTTTAATTTTGTTGAAAGATTTAGTATGATAGGTGTTATTTTTTAGTTGTGCAGGACAAATAAACAGCACACAGTAGATTTTTTTTTTTTTTTTTTTTTTTTTTTTTTTACTTTGCTTTTGTGGATTTCAAGAAGGTGTTTGTGAAATGGTTCCAGGGCTCAGTCCTTAGTCTGTTATTTATCATGGTGCTAGAGGGTTTCTCAAGGAAGTTTAAGTCTGGTTACCCATCCAAGATTCTTTATGCTGACAACTTGATTGCAACTGCTGAAGATAAAGATATAGTTAGAAACTTGAAAATTGGAAGTATGCCTTGAAATCAAAACTCAAAAATATTGATCAGTAGAGGGGCATGTAAGCATTGAATCCATGGATATTGTGGAAGGTTTAGAAGGATTATTAGTGTCTTGTGTAATAGTTGTCTTGTTATAGTACCTAGAAGATACAATTGCTGAAGGTATTGAATGTAAGTTTATGTAAATTACTAGAATCAGGAATGGAAAAGGGTTTGTCTTTACTGTTGTCTGTTCCTTGGACTACGGTGCAAAAAAATGGAGGTATTGGACCAATAATTCAAGGAAAGATTGTTGGATTTGATTCATATTTGTCATCAAAGAACATTATAATAAAACAAATCAGGTTCAATTTTGTTTACAGAACCAATTTTGGGAAGAGATGTAACCCCTTTTTTAACTCTTATTTTATGCTAAGAGTTACTGAAATGGACTATAGTTGAAGGGAGAATATTTTATACTTGTGCCAGAAGTATCCTTCATGGGAGAGTTAAGGCTTGGAAGGAATATATGGAAAAGAATGTGGATTTGCAGTAACAGCTTAAAGACTAGGAATAACTAGTAAAGTGAGTGAATGAAAGTTTTTATAATATGTCTTTAACCTCTGTCTTTTTTCACAACAGGGTCAAGCAAGGACAGGATTAAAGAATTTGGGCAATACCTGCTACATGAATTCAATTTTGCAGTGTCTCAATAATACAACGCCTTTTGTCAAGTACTTCATAGAGGGCACATACAGGTTAGTTATTTTTTTTTTACCTGTCCAACCAAACAGTCTCTGTTTATTGATGTGTTCATGATTATATTATTTAGCATTTAGTGAAGATTCTTCTTGCAAATGGGCACTGTTAGTGTAGTGTATGATGACATATTGTACTTACTATGATTCTGATAGTGATTCATTATAAGAGGAGACTACATTGTTTATACTTGACTTTTCAGTTAACAAAACAATTAAAAATGTTTTACTGTTCTTATGATTGTTATTGAAAAGTGATTTCAGTAATTTTTAGTCTTTGCTCAGGATGCGAGTATGATTTCAATGCTTTAACTGCGATCAGTGCCTGATAACATTTCCTAGAAATTTCACCTTATCAAAAATGATTACTAAATGTATGGTATGCTCTTCCTCCCCAGTGATGATATCAATCCTACAAGTAAATTCCGAGGAGAGGTAGCTGAGGAGTTTGGAGCTGTCATCAGAGCCCTTTGGTGTGGCCAGTATAGATCCATTGCAATGTGGGATTTGAAGGTAAGGCTCACTTGTGTTCCTTCATCCATTGTATGGAAATAGAGATTGGAAACACTGTGTTATGAGTTTGAAATGTAAAAAGTATCTGATTATGGTGAGGTGTGTATTTGTTCTGAGGATTGTTTATATGTATGTATATATATTTTATGTATATGTATATACATATATAGATAGGTAGATGGATGGATGGATGGATGGATGGATGGATGGATGGATGGATGGATGGATGGATGGATGGATGGATGGATATAGATATAGATATAGATATGGATATAGATATATACATACACATATATATTTTCTTTTTCTTTTTCTTTGTTCTTTGTGAGAGAGAGAGAGAAAAAAAAAAGAAAAGGGTAGATCATTTCGTCTTTGATTACATTATAAGGAATTTAATAGGGTTTATATACAGCTTTACAATATATTATGTATGTATTGCTATATATACCCAGTATATTTTTAGTAAATGTTATTGTTTGAGCATCTTATATTTAAAGGTTCATGAAAATATAGCATAAAATTTGACACTGTTTAGTAATTTATAATCCCAGTCTTTAATCCTTAAAGGCCTCTATTCTTCACACTGTATCATTAATATCAGCCACATCAGGAGTCCACTATAGGAAAGGAGAGCAGTGGCTCTGAGGGGAATAGGTGATAGATGGAATAGTGAGTGTAGTAGTCTTTGGTTCTTTCGATGGGGTATAGGATTAAGGATTGGGTAGGAGGAGAAGACACCCACACCCCGCCCAATACAAGGGCAGAAATATAGAGATAACTGAAGGGAATAGCAGTTATCTATGGCCTTAAGGTTATGGGAAAGATGCCAAACAGTACCAGATTTACTAGATTCACTCATTATATCCCATTTATACCAAAGTAGAGGAAGAAAAACAAATGCTTTTAAAAGCTGGTGCTAGTTGAAGTGCCTCTCCTTGAAGATGCAATTTAACAAGCTATTCAGTTGAGGCAGCTTGAATTTTAGGAGATGTAAATTGTTGCCATTCTTGCATTGTAGATGACATTTTTCAAATGAAGAACAACTCTTTCGTAATTTCTTATTATTAAAAGTAAAAAATAAATGATAGACAGGTAAATAGAAATAGAACACCTGATGTAAAGATGTTGGGTTACTTTTCAGACCACTGTTGGAAGATACCACAAACCATTCCAGGGCTATGACCAGCATGACTCACACGAATTTCTGATTAAGCTCATGGACTGGGTACATGAAGACCTCAACAAGGTAAGAATCTGTTATTAAATTGATTATTTGCTCATACCTGCCTGCTTGTCTTTCAATTTCTGTTAGTCTCACTCTTTTCTTTATTTTTTTGTTTTCCATTACTTTCCCTAGTCCTCTCCTCCTTTTTCTCTTTCCTTCTTTCTCTTCTTCCCTTCTCCCTGCTCTTCTGTCATTTTTCCTTAAGCTTTTCATCTTTCCTTGTTCCTCCCCTTCCATTCCCTCTCTCTCTCCTTCATTTCTGTACCTTCACCTCTGCTGACAGGTTACTTGCATTTTTTCATGCATTTATTATTCCATCTTCCGAGTTCCAAATCTTTGTTCCTCCAGATCACGGGAAAGAAGCCTCCCATGAAGGAGCAAAATCACGACAACCTTCCAGACTACGTTGCTGCAGAAAAGGTGATGGAGGAGATCAGACGGCGAGACCAATCCATCGTCCAGACCCTCTTCCATGGACTCCACCGCTCCACTATCGAGTGCAGTGTGTGCGGCCACAGGTCCCTCACTTTCGAACCATTCTCTATTATATCCCTGTCATTCCCATCACATGGAAGGTGTTCTCTCAAGGTGAGTTTTTGTCTATTTTTGTGTGTATGCATGTGCTACATTTCTCTTTTGAGTGTTTCAGTACATGGGAAAGGGGAGTTTATATGGTATTACATTTTTTTTTTTAGATATATTGGATATGAAAAATATTTTCATGAAAATACTTGTCTCACCCATCTCACCTTACCCTCCAGGATATGTTCCATCACTTCTACAAGGAAACCAATCTTGAATATAAGTGCTGCAAGTGTAAAAAGATGCGAAACTGTCTTCGCAAATTGGATATATGGAAATTACCTCCAATATTAATCTTACATCTCAATAGGTAGTGTATCCTGAAATGGCCTGTAGTTATCTTTTGTGATTACTGAAGTACCTGTATGAAGTACCTGTATAATCCTTATTTATTTTAAAAGCCATTTTTACTACCTAGGTGAAGGCAATATTTTATTTTTACTAATGATGCCAATGTCTTGTAAGACACTTTCTTTATTACTTTCTATAAGAAAGCTTTCTATTTTTTTCTCAGGTTTGAGCATGATGTTTTAATGAAGAAAACACAGAGTTATGTGGACTTCCCTCTAGAAAATATGGACCTTACAAAATATGTGGCTGCAACAAACAGGTGAGAGTGTAAACAAGAACTACATTAATGTTTTGTATGATATTGTTATACATAGTAATGGTTGGCATTGACAAATCTTATTGAAATATCACTAATACTTAACAGTTTTAAAATGTGGGCTTTTAGATAGTTTTTCTGTATTTTACATTGTAGATGATGCTATTTTATAGAAAGGCTAGTATTCATGGGAAAATGAAGAGCCTATATGCTAAAAGATATCATTTTGAAGACTTGGTATTTCTTCACCTGAGAAAAAATCAACTTACATTTTGGTCATTTGTTTTGTTGTTATACATGAATTTTTTTTTTTTTCCCAACCAGATACACAAACTTCGACTTGTATGGGGTTTCAAACCATTATGGAACAATGGATGGGGGTCACTACACTGGTTTCTGCAAGTCGTCGATTACCAAAACATGGTACAAATTTGATGACCATGAGGTTTATGAATTGTCGAGAGAGAGTGTCAGATCATCTGCTGCATATATTTTATTTTATGAAGCAAGTAATATGAGTATTAAAGTCAACAGTTTAATATGAGTAGATTTATTGTGTATATATATTCCATATCATAGAGTCACAGGGGTGAAATAAAGTTTATATATTGTCTATATCATTTTGCTATATAATGGTATGTATAATTATATGTAAAAATCAATATACATTGGCCAGATATTTGGCCTTGGCATAGGCTATATATACTCATAATATAGAAATTTATCATTATGAGGTACGATATTGTGCTGCAACCCATTAATTGCCACAAGGAATATTTCCAGTTAATAAAGTAAGTGATGAGCAATCTACATTTCCAATGCCAAGAAATATTATAGCTAGCACTTCTTCATACATAATACCTTGCACAGGAACACTCATTCTTAGGACCA
>NW_028234409.1:16083483-16090983 GCF_977035675.1 Penaeus japonicus | reverse complement strand
TTGTGGCTCTGGCCTGCGCCGTCGAGCTGCCTAGGTATGTGTGGGGCGCCGGGGGTAGGCTGAATAATGATATGGGAGAGCTTTGTTGTCAGCGGTTGTCAGGGATCGACTTTTATGCCGGGACGGCGGCTGGCTGTCACTGGTGCGTAGTTCTAGGCTGAAAAGATGCATTGTAATGTTGGCAGTTAATGATATTGGCATTGTTTATGGTGTCTCTATTATGAATGATCGATTTTGGATTAGTCTCGCACCATTGCTGATTATAATGGTATTTACATGATTAAAAATGCTGAATCCTTTGTCCAGTCAGTGGTCAAGTTTTTCCTATATTGTTTCAGTAATCGAGATGGCTGGGACCGGTTTTGGCCTATATGATTCTAGTCAAGTACATTGTGACATGATCAGTATCATTTTATTTTTTTCATGACTATGCTGTGGAATATAGGGACATGATCCATTAGATACATGGGTTGTCAAGGAACACAATAGCCATTGTGATACAAGGATTAATGAAAAGGCCTTCCATGATAAAATATTTATCCAGTATAAGCATACAGTAACTGAAAATATAATCCATGATTAAAAATGGCAATTATCTAGTAAAGGATAAGTAGAAAATATAGTTGATTGGTCATGAACACAGAACAACATACTAGATAACATTAGATAGTAAGAATAATCTGAGGAAAAAATAGTAACCCAATTATTGCCTATCAGATTAATTTTCAGACTAGTGCGATTCAGAATTAGAACCTGCATTGTAGGGTATAGGGGGGAGGAATTGAGGATTATATTCAATATAAGTTGAGGAATTCATTTGCAATTCTCTGGTGGTCTTTAGGTTCTATTCTGAAAATTACCTGCTTATCAAAATCCAAGGTTAAGCATTAGTTGCACACATCGCTAAACAAAAAACATAGTACTTGAAATTGATTGTCAACAAATACCAAGATACTTTTCGACAATGACATTTCCAGCACAGATGGCAAATCTATAAGGTATTTGATTTTATGAATAATATACCCGATAGGGGGTTTATGTGTTCTTTCCGACTTTTGTACTACCAGCACAGGAAAAGGTCAAACTCATCCATGTATGTTCTGACAAGATATAGCTTGGGGTGTTTTTTATATTTTTTTATACAATAAATTGACAGGAAGATCTAAAAGAGATCAATAATTTACAAGCGGCATCTTTAACATTGTGTGGATTAGAATGTTTGAGGGATTAGTGGTGTGAATAGTGGTGTGTACAAGCAAAAATTGACCAAATCCACAGGAATGATAAACAAACCACCATATATATTTTGGCACAAGAGAGAGTGTAGCCCAGCCTGGAGATATATCAACCCATAAAAAATAATGCCAAACTCCATTTTTCCCATGTGTTTTTAATGGTTTCTTGTTTTTTGCTGGAATGTGAAGTACAAAGGCTGTATTAGTGCTTTGTGTGGTCTTATTTTGGATAATTCTAATAAATAAGTTTCTAGCTTCTTTGTTACTACAGATACATAAATCAGCACAGATTTTATGCCTATTCCTTTGGATATAGCTGTTTAGGAATTTGTAATTCTTATATAAAATATTGGCTCTAATTCTTCAAGTGAATATGTATTGTAAATGATTTTCTTGTAAGCATATTTAAAAAAATGGGGAATTCATATACTTGTAATTATCCAGAATAGAAGCATTCTAAGATACAGAACAAGGAATAGTTACTTTCCCTTAACCCTCTCTGGACGGGTGGTACACTACGGTACTGCGGATTCTAGGCCCGTTCGCTGGGTGACACCATACGGCGTCGTTTATTTAACTGATTTAGGCCTATGAATTCGAGAGCCCCGGCATTGTAACATGCAAGGGTGGAAGGCCCCCGTCGTGAGTGGGTTAATGGGCCCAAAAAGTAAGATAAAAAACAAAGATAAGGAGCTTGAGAGTTAGCAACTACACTATTAGGATGAAAAATAATTTGTGAAAAGTAAAGATAAGTCAACGAGTCTATGCTTGGCCTCCTGTTTTGTACTCGGTAAAGGCAAACAAATATCATATTTTTGTCAGATAAGGAACTAGTTCTTGCAATGAACAAATTGAGAAATACTTAAAAAGGAATCAAATAGATGCTTGTGACTTTATAAATTCATCTGTGCGATAGAGAATGAATAGAGCTGCATTCTGGTACAACCCATCAAAGCTCCACCTGACATGATATTCTGGCGTGATATATATATGGCGTTATAGACCTCCCTTGTCAAATAAAGACCCAGACCCTGTTTTAGAAGGTTATTTAAATGACAGATAATATGTTAACATTGTAAATAATATCTATAATTATGTCTTGTTATTTTTAGTATTTTTTAAAGAATGTCTTCTTTTTTAGGATTCAGCTTCATAAATTCAAGTCTGCACGGCGTACTTTGCAAGAAGTTGATACATCCGTGAAGCTTGTTCATCGCAAATGGGGCAATGCAGGGCCCATGCCAGAGCCTCTCTCCAACTACATGGATGTAAGTTTTAGTTTAGGAAGGACACTTATGCTGTATGTAGAGGTGAAACTACAAAGGACTTGTATGTCTTTAATTTTGTTCAGAGGATTTTTTTCATTGTGCAAATTTCAAATGCTTTGAAATAGGGACTGAATATGAGTCCTGAGTTTTAAACAAGAAATTGTAGATCTTAATATTGGTGTACCAGTAATGCTTAAAACTTAACTTTTGATAATGAACACACAAAAAATGATAGCATTATTAAATATTGTTTTTTAAATCTTAATAATTGGTAATTATTTATACAGGGACGTGTACAACTTGACATCTTTGATTATGCTTCCAGGCACAGTACTATGGACCCATTTCCATTGGAACACCCCCACAGTCCTTCAGAGTGGTGTTTGACACTGGGTCCTCCAACCTGTGGGTACCTTCTAAGCAGTGCCACTTTACGAATATTGCTTGTTGTAAGTTTTATCAAGTTTGTACATTTTTGTTTTGCTTTTGTTGCTCATTGATATATTTGACAAATAGACATTGATTAGCAGAGGAAAGATTTTGGCTACAGAAGAAGACACATTTTGTTAGGATTAGTCAAGGAATTATTAGAGGCACAATGAAAGTTGCAAAAAGAACAAAGGAAATGTAGAAGGATGTGTTGCTTTTGAGCTAGCTTTTTTATGAAATCAGAATGTCAGATAGTATAGAAATGTTATAATGTGTGATTTCATTGACCATTGGAGTTAGCTTGTAGAAAAGAAACTTTGGTTTAGGTTAACTGGCTGATGCACTTGTATGGCTTAGTAAGACCAAGTGTAGGCTTTGATTCACTGTGTTCATTTTTTGCTCTAGAAAATCTTGAGAAATTCTCTTTTTTGTTCATATTTTTACTATATATTTGCTTTCAAGACCATTATGATTTAAGAAATATTAAATTGTTCTATTTTGTCCAAAAAGTGCTGTCTCCAAAGTGTGGTCTGTATTATATAGTGACTCATATCCTGCACAACAGAAGATAGGATTGTCTTGATGATCTGAGGAAGATTTTAAAGTTTTTGCTTCTAGGCTGATCCTTGTCAGTCCTTTATCTTTTATTAGAGTTTTGACATTGATCCAAACTTTTGCTAAATATTTGTTACCCTAAAATAATAATTCATATGAAATATACTATTTGAGGAGTGTGTGTATACATACATACATACATACATACATACATACATACATACATACATACATACATACATACATACATACATACATAATGCCCAGGTGGCAAAAAAGCCTGTCATATATAGAGGACGGACGTTCAACACTCCATGAAAAAACTTTGGATTGTGGAAGTTTTTGGTTTAAAGAATTTCGGATAAAGAAATGTGGACCTGTATAGGCATTTATTATGAATTTTATTTTGTACTCCAAATTATAAAACTTATTGTCCAGGATATATTTGATTGTAAGTCAAATATTATATAATCTGTTTCTGAACTGATAAATACAAAGAAAAGTAAAACTTGTATACTTGTTGACAATTACTGTTTTACAGAAACATCAGAGTTAAAGAAGAATGTGAATATCACCTACCATGTAAAATATCTTTAACCAGAGTTAAAGATATAGATGTAAATATAGGGGAAATTATTTTGCAATGTAGGTCTGTCTTATATTATTTTCTCTCTTTATAGTGATCCACAACAAGTACGATGCTACGAAGTCCTCCACATACAAGAAGAATGGCACGAAGTTTGACATCCAGTATGGGTCTGGCTCACTGTCAGGTTATCTCTCCACGGACACAGTGTCGGTAAGATGTCTTTCTTAGTTTGAAGATTTGGCATACATATGCTAACACCTTTTTGTGTTGTATGAGAATGGTATGAAGGGCACAAATATGGTGATTAAATAGCTTAATTTTTATGATGCATTCTACTGTTAGTTTAATTTTCATTCAGATTTCCCGTATTGTACTTGATAGTGTAAGAGATGCATTTTTTTTTAGATTTTATCTCTTATTTGTTTATTTTATATAAAAGGGCCAATAACCTCCTCTATTTCTGTTGATGTCTGTTGTGTTAGTGTGTTATGTCTATGCTGACTAATATATACTACCAGTACTCTTTACTTGCCCATTTCCATAATATTTAAACATGCTCTTAGACTGGCGATTCCTCCTGTTTGCCCCTTGGCTGCAATGGATACCTGATGTTTCAAATTTGTTGTTAACTCTTCCTTCAAAATTTATAAACCAGAGATTTTGTATTTCACAGTCACACATTCAGTGCATACTGAAAGAAATTATGCTGTAACCTCTAGAGAATACAAAACAAAAACAAAAACAAAAAACAATGAAAGTGTAGTGTTCTGTTGCCTTTCCTGTTTGTTCGTTATAATGTTATTTGAAACTTTAGTGGACACTTCAGGTCTTTAAGACAGATTACGTGTGCTTTTGGTCACTTTCTGCATTTATATCTATATTTTCCGAAGGTTGGTTCAGTGTCGGTTAAGGACCAGACCTTCGCTGAGGCCATGAGTGAGCCAGGCTTGGCTTTTGTTGCTGCAAAGTTTGATGGCATCCTGGGCATGGCTTATGATAGGATTGCTGTTGACGGAGTGACACCAGTTTTCTACAACATGGTGAATCAGAATGTTGTGCCTGCTCCTGTTTTCAGTTTCTATCTGAACAGGTAAATGTTTTGGCTAATTTGTGTATTTATTGGAAAAAGACTAAAACCTTGAAATTTCACATGAATTAAATTATTTATAATTTCACTATTGCTAGATAAGTATTGTTATTATAATTAGTTTTTTAGATAGATCATTTTAAATGGAATTGATTTCCAGAAATGTCTATTTCGAGCTTTCAAGTAAAAAATGTTCTTGATTCATATTTAAAGGAGCAGTTGTAAGATAATATAAAATCTACAGGGATCCTGCTGCTGCTGAGGGTGGTGAACTGATCCTTGGAGGCTCAGATCCTGCTTACTATACAGGTGATTTCACATATGTACCTGTTGATCGAAAGGGCTACTGGCAGTTTAAGATGGATGGGTAAGTTGAGGCATATTTTCTTATAGTAATACCAAATAAAGAGCATGTTTACATCATCTTTCATTCAAAGTTTAGGTTTTCTGACCCTTATTAACTTTATGTACCATATTATACATATATGGTTGTCATCTGGAAACTGAACTCCACCCTTTTATTATGATCCTCTTTGAGAATGGAAGTATGATGATCTTTGCAAATTAGGATGTATATAATTTATAATGCCATCACATGTATAATGTAGGAGTGGTGAATTCCCTTCATAATTTTGTCATGCTTACAAACCAGATCATTTCTGAAGGAACCAAATACATTTTAGGCAGGGTATTGCCACTATATTCTTCACTGTGCTCTCCATTATTTTTTAGGCCAGTAGATGGTGGATATTGATTTGTGTTAGCAACTAATCCTAGTCAAGGTTTCTTTATTCATAATTGTAACCTTATTATTCAAATTGATAATTCTCATCATTGTGTGTGTGAAACTATGAATGATCCTGTGTATTCATCGTTTTCCCAGATATGTATTGGTATCTGTGCTATTGGTGCAAGAAAAAATGTTATTTGAACAGTCTTAGCCTTTCTTTTCAACTATCTTTGTTGTAATTTTTGTACATTTGAGCTTAAAATTTCTCTTAGAAATGAAATAGTTAATCAGAATATTTAGTTTGCATACTAATAAACAAAATCCATAAATTTGAAATGTATGATAAGTGATATTTATTTATACTTGGAAGAAGATGAATCCATATTTTATAGGCGTATGGTACATATATGCAGAGTATTCTTATTATACGTCAAATGTATTTGATGGAAAAAAGACTAAAGGGATTAAGTGCTAAATGCATATATTTTTTTTTTATTAGCCTTCAGATGAATGGGACAACAGTACCATTCTGTGATGGTGGCTGTGAGGCTATTGCAGATACTGGCACTTCCCTCATTGCTGCTCCTTCTGAAGAGGCTCGTCTTATCAACAAGAAGGTTAGTCATGGATCTAGTGGAAGTTTAGGATCATAAATGTGGTTCCCTATGTTTTGAAGATATATATTATTTTTGATCCAAAGCTCTTGAAATTAAGTAGTTATAGTAAGGGTCCTTTATTTAAAGATTTGTAAATTTGTTGAAAGTAGATTGCAAGGAATATCTATTTAAATTTTGAGTCTCATTTCAATGTGCATATTTATTTATTCATTTTTTTTTTTTTTAAGATTGGTGCTAAGCCAATTGTGGGTGGAGAATGGTCAGTGGACTGCAACCTGATTCCTCACCTGCCTACCATCTCCTTTGTTCTTGCTGGGAAGCCATTTACCTTGCAGGGGAAAGACTACATTCTCAGGGTTAGTGTTTACTTGTGTTTCCATCTATTCCTCCTAATCATTGTGTAATAAGATTTTCACTGTGCTTTTATTTACATTTGTGGTATCTTTCTATATATTTACTTTTGTTTTAGATGAGGTTGCTAAAGTTGAATTTTTCCTTCAACAGGTTAGTCAGTTTGGACAAACTACATGCCTCTCTGGCTTCATTGGTCTGGATGTTCCTCCACCAATGGGACCCATTTGGATTCTGGGCGACATCTTCATTGGTCGCTTCTACACAGAGTTTGACATGGGCAACAATCGTGTAGGTTTCGCTGAGAGCAAGTAAATGAAAGGTGGTTAAATCATAATGGATGAATTTGAAAAGAATGCCCTTGTGGCAAATGTAGTGACATTTAATTTTTTTTTTTAAATTTACTCATGACTTACATTTTAGTTGAAAAGAGTACATCAGTGTGAGCGTTTATTAAAGGCTCAAAGTTCTGTGTAAGATGAAATAGGGTTTTTCGATTTTAGTTAAATCATGAAATACACAGTTTAGAGTAATGAAATTTTTGGCTGCTTTTCTTCATGTGTACCTCACAATGCTACTGATATATAATAGAATTTTAATACTTGCATAATGTTAGAAGTAATGCATGAAGATTGTAAA
>NW_028234409.1:16028483-16040983 GCF_977035675.1 Penaeus japonicus | reverse complement strand
ATATTTGCAATCTTCCAGATTTCGGTCAAGGATCTTTTGAAAAGAGAAATGTAATTTTTGAATCAATTTCGTTGGCCAGCAGGAAGTCGGCCATAAAAATGTAAAGAAACCTAGTTCTTAATCATGTTACATAATGTTTTTTTTCTTTCTTTTTTTAACCTGCAAGTTGCTGATCCACTACCTGACCTTATGGATGAATATTTTCTTATGATATCAAAATCCCTTAAGAATATCGTACAGCTGAGCTATGATGGTGGAAAAGGTAAATACCATAAAACTAAACTGCACTATACTTTCCTTAGAATAAATCATTTCTTTAGACAAAAGTTAATACTTCAATTGCTAATTTTGTTGCTAAGATATTCGATATGTCTCAGGACTTTGATGATGAAGAAAAACTAACTTGATAAGGATACTCTCACACAGCCTGACATGATGATTGAGTATCCGGATACTAATAGTAAATAGCAATGATGATTAACAAGACTTGTATGGTTATGATTGATAGTTAAATGATTCGAATATTAATTGATAATACAAAAAACATATAACTATGAATCTCTCACTGGCATAGACTCCCACCTACTTTCTTCAATTCCCCGAGTGAACAGAACTGGGCCGCTAGACTAAACAACCAACTACACAGCACACACACAATCACACACACACACACACACACACACACACACACACACACACACATATAGATATAAAAATATAATACAATATACTATAATATATATTATATAGGACATCCTAGATATAGTACACCTCACCTCACACAGCTCACGCATCCACACACACACACAAACACACTACAAATAATAATATACGCCTATATATATAATAATAATCAGATTCAACTATAAATATATATATATATATTAAGAGAAATTATAAAGTATAGATAAGCCCATATATTATATATATATATATATATAATTTTATATATATATATATATATAGATATTATATATATGTATACATATCCAGAAAATCATGATCAGATATCACTGGCCGGAGTCCGTGAGTGGAGAAAAGGTGCAAAAAACACTTCGGCATTTGGGTTCATATAAAATCGCTGACACTTCTATGGAACTTCCTAAGATGATCAGGTTTTATGAGATTGTTCTCACTTCTAGATATTTATATGTCTGCTAATACTCTGCTGGCCTTTTTCGAGTCCAGGTTTAACGACAGCTATTAAGGTGCCGAATAAACAAAGGTATTTTGTCGCTTGTCTTGTAAGTATTCAAGAGGGGAGTGTAGAAAATGTATGTAAATGTAAAGAAGATATGATGTGTAAAGGGAATGTAAGAGGGAAAAGTAAAAAAATGATAGATTACGAAAAGAACCAAAAGAAAGAAAAGAAAGAAAAAAGAAAAAACAAAATATATCTATATATATACTATATAAAGATATATATATAATATAATATTAATATTTATATATATATACAAAAGTAAATTTGTCACTGTAATATCAAAAATTACTATCTAAAAGTTTCCTCACTCAGTAATCCTAAATAAAAAAGGAGAGACGGAGGAAGTGAGTAAGAGGTATAATACAACACGATGGAAAGAGAGAGTAGAGAGAGGGACAGAGAGAGCAGAGACGAGAGAGCAAACAAGAGAGAGAAGAGTATAAAGATAGAGAGAGAAGGTGAGAAGAGAGAGAGAGAGAGAAGAGACGACTGCGAGAGAGAGAGCGAGAAGATAGAGAATAGACAGAGTATACGAAATATATCGGAGAGAAGAGCAGAGAAAGAGAGAGGAGAGACGAGCAGAGAGAGAGAGAGAGACTGCAGAGAGAAGAAGAGAGAAGAGAAGAGGAGAGACAGAGAGAGAGAAGAGAGATAGATATAGAGAGATGAGAGGAGGCGAGGAGAGAGAGAGAGAGAGAGAGAGAGAGGAGAGCAGCAGAGAGGACATAGAGAGAGAGCAACAGAGAGAGAGAGAGAGAGAGAGAGAGAGAGAAGAGAGTGATACGAGATATGATAGAATAGATAGCCTAAGAGATAGATAGATAGATAACCTAACGACAGCAGAACAGAGAGAGAGAGAGAGAGAGAGAGACAGCAAGAAAAGAACTATTTAGCGCTCTTCATGTATGTAGGTATATACACAATCATGACATAGGTATAATAAATTATGTAAATACTATATATAAATAACTATAATATATATAAATATATATAATATATACAACTCTAATGTTTTAAGATATATATATATAATTTATAGTAGTATCACATCTGTATAGAATATATAATAATATCTCATATAAATATTATATAATATATACTTATATATTTAATTTGTATAACATACAAACATATATATATATATAGTACCTATATAAAAATAAATAAATATATACTAATATCATACTATTTACATACTATACATATAAAAATAAAAATACCTAAATATATAACATAACGAAACAACATAAAAAACTCTACCAGCTATATATCTCGAACTATAACCTATAACATATATATATTAATAATCTATTATATATATAATTTATATCAAGACTATATATATGCAGCACACACACAGACACCCCCCCCCACACCTCTCACACACCACACACACACACACCCTATATCTATACTATATATAATTAACTAATATATTAATAATATCTGAAAATATATATTATATGTATACCAATATATATAGTCTAAGGATAATATATATATATATTATATACTACATATATATAGATATATATATATATAAATATATATATCATATTATACGTAACCAATATATATAAAAAATATATATATATATATATACAACTGTTTAAAAAAAATGCAGTTTGATCTCTTCGATGTTATTCCACTGATGACATCATTATTGGACGTGAATCAACCGATAGCTGTGCTTATCATTTTCTGCATAAAAGGTAAAAGAAAAAGAAAGAAGTGGAAGTAAAATATCTCATTACTTTCATCTCGACCGTTTTAAGCAACGGCCATAAGCATCGCCATAAATCATATCCCTTTAAGAAAAAACGAAAAAAATAAAAAAACGAAAAAAAAAAAAAAACGAAAAAAAATCCAACAATCTTCCACCACCTCTCTACCCCTCCCCCACACCATCCCCCTCCCCCAACTCGTCCTTCAATTACCCCCCATGCCCCTTCCCCCTCCAGTCCTCCTTCACCCCCCCCCCATCCCATCCATAGCTCAAGGATGATGGAGTGGCTGGTAGAAGGAGCTAGTTTTCCTGATGATAGAGTCGACATCATATTTCTTGCCTCCGCTGTGAATGTCAGACGGCTTGACATGACTCACAGATCCCTGGGTCGCTCCTTGAAGGTGTATATACTTTACCTTCCTTGCCGGGGGACAGGGGAGGGGGGGAGGGTATTGAAAGGGGTCGGGTAGTAGGTTGAAAAAAATGAGGAAATGGGTGTTTACAGATTAAGGGGGGAAGGAGGGTGGGGAGGGAGAGAGAGGGAGAGGGGTAGATAGAGAGGGAGAAGGTAAAAAGAAAGGAGGGAGAGGATCAGAGTCTGGGGGGGTTGTAGAGGTGGGATTGGAAGCAGGATTCAAGTACATGAATGAGCCACGAGAGAGTAGAGAAGCGAAATGAAATGCGACTCTGAGAGATGTGTATGTGTAGAAGAGAGTATAGTGTGAGTTGTGAGTGTGATGTATGTGAGTGAGATGTGTGTGAGAGAGTAGTAGTAGTGAGTTGTTAGTGTTGTGAGAGAGAACGAGAGTTAGAGATTGTGTTAAATCAAGATGAATAACATAGAAATAGATAGATAGATAAGTAAGAAAGATAGATAGATAGCGCAAAGACAGAGAAAGAAGAATGCATATAGATTAAATAGATAGAAAGATAGGGTGTGAAAGAGAAAGAAAGAGATTAGAGAGAGAGAAAGCAGAAAGGAGAGAGAGAAGAGAGAGAGAGAGAGGGAGAAAGAGAGAGAGAAGAAGAGAGAGTACGAGAGAAGAGAGAGAGAGAGAGAGAAGAGAGAGAAGTAGCAGAAGAGAGAGAGGAGTGAGAGAAAGAGATATCCTAGACAGATAGATGTGAAGAACTTGTAGGAAGTCAATGGGGGGGGTTAAGTTGTCCGTGAGTGAGAATATAAGTAGATAGATGGATAAATGAGTAAGTAGATAGATTTGAGAGAAATAGTAAAAAAAAAGTTATTTGATTGAAAGACAGAGAAGTGAGAATTGTGAGTTGTTTGATGGGAAGATGATGATGTATGATATGTATTGATGTGATAGAGAGAAGAGATTTGGATGTGTTATTAGATATAGTTGAGTATGTGAATAGTGATTTTAGTGTGAGTGGATAAGATAAAGAGTGAGAGGAGAGAGAGACGGCGCTAAGAACAGTGAAAGAAGCGAGAGAGAAATAGAGAAAGAGAGAGCTAGAAAGCGGAAGCTTTATCAATAAATTCAATAAAAGAGAATAAAGAGAGATATAAAAATAAATAACACGACAAAACAAAAAACAACAACAAAAAACATCAAGTATCGTTCCTTGAAGGTGTATATCCCTTACCTTCCTTGTCGGGGGGTGGGGGGTGGGGGTGGGGGGAGAAAGAGAGGGTGAGAGGGAGAAGGATATATATATAGAGAGAGAGAAAGAAAGAAAGAGATGAGGAAGAGTGAGAGGGGATAGGTGGCAGGGATAGAATGAGAACGAGATAGAGAGCGAAAGACAGAGGGAGAGAAAGAGAGAGAGAAAGAGAGATATATAAATAGCGACACTCATAGAATCAGATAAAATAGAGAGATGGCCGAGTTAAATATAGCACGCACGACTAAATAGAATAAATAGAAAGAAAGAGAAAGTAAAGAGAGAGAGAGAGAGAAGAGAGTGATGAGAGAGAGAGAGAGAGGAATAGAGAAGAGAAGAGAGAGAGAAGAGAGAGACTAGAGAGAGAGAGAGAGAGAGATGAGAGAGAGAGTGAGAGTGATGAGAGAGAGATGAGAGGGAGAGTTCGCGGACAAGAGCAGAGAGAAAGTAGAGACGCAAGCAAGAGAGAGAGACTAAGAGAACGAGAGATAGAGAAGAGGAGAGAGAGCAAGTGAAGAAGAGAGAGTAGAGAGAGAGAGGGGTACAGAGTGAGAGCAAGAATGAGAGAGAGAGAGAGAAGATGAGAGACAGCAGAGTGAAGAAGAATGAGAGATGGGATCGCAAGTGGGATAAACACACACACATCACCCACACAACAGTACACCCTCACAGCATCACACATATATAAAATATTCGACCTTATATATATATATATAAAATAAATAGCCTATATATAAATATATAAATATAATATATATATATATAAACATATAATGATAATATATATATTATATATATATATATTCTATATATATATATATATATATAGTACTATATATTAAGACAGAGAAGAGAGATAGACGTCAGATGACGAGAGAGAGAGAGGAGTGAGAGAAGAGAGAGATCAGAGATAGCGTTCGAAGCAGAGAGAAGAGAGACCGAGAGAATATAAGCGCATCTCGCAGAGGGACAAAATAGAGTGAAAAAGAGAGAGAGAGAGAGCGAGAACGGAGAGAGAAGAGAGAGAGAGTAGATAATGAGATGAGATTTGAGGAGAGAGAGAGGGCGAGAGAAGGAGTGAAGAGAGAGAGACCGGACGAGAGAGAGAGAGGAAGAGAGAGAGAGAGAGAGAGAAGAGAAGAGATGAGAGAGAGAGAGAGAGTTTATTGTTGGAAGAGAGAAAGAGAGAGCATTTAGGCGATGCGCGAAGCACTATCAATAGATACAATAAAAGAGAAAAAAGAGAGATATAAAAATAAATATCACGAGAAAAACACAAGCAACGTTTTTACTATCACGTCAGAATTATTTTACAGCTTTACTCTTATTCTATTTTTTTCGTTAACGTGGCAGCAATTGCATCTCGTTGATCGATGAATATTATTCATATTATGCAATACTTACCCTCTTTGGGGAGCTGGGAGATGGCTATTTACTTCAGATAGTGTTGGTAATCCCAGAGACACTTAATATGACTAGGATAGCATTCTCTTTTTACTCGGAATTGAAAAAAAAAAATGTCAGTAATCATAGGGTATTTCGTTCTCTGCTTATCCATCCAGGTGACTTGTAGTTTATCGACAATGCTGAGTCGATAGTGAAGGTAACTGAGCTCTCTCTGTTTATGTAGACTGATGAAGACGTGGATACGGTATTATATATATATATATATATATATATATGTATATTAATATATATATATTACAAATATATATATATATATAGAATTATATATATATACTAAGATACACACACACACTACACTACACACACACACACACACACACATCACCACACATATATTATATATATATAGTCATTACTATGTCAATATATAATGAATATATATATTTTAGATATATATTATATATATAGTATTAATATATATATCGATATATATACACACACACTCACACACACACACACACACATATATAATATTAGTATATATATATAATATATATTATATATATATATATATATATATTATATTAATATATATATTTAATTTAATACATATATAATACATATATATAAGATATTATTTATTTTAAATTATAATATTTTAAATAATGTTATTTATAATAAATATATTAAAATATATATTATATATATATTTATAGATATATTTATTAATAATATAATATATATATACTAAAATATTAATACATACATACGTATATATATATTATATATAATATATATATATATAATTATATTATATATTATATATTACAAAATAATAATAAAATTATAGATATATATATATATTCCTATTATATATATATAATATTTATATATATATAAATATATATTAATATATTTATAATAGTATAAATATATAAACACACGCAAATGTTAAAGCCAGGCACTAGAATTCCAAGCCACATCCGGCGGCTGCAAGAGGCTGAAAAACACAAATATCTGAAACTCAAATCTATAACGCCATCTAAAGAGTTTTTACTCCGACGTTACTATGTTTGCTTAGTTCTTAATGCTTTCAAATACTACAGCGCGAGGAGCACGTAAACAGTTTATACAAACAAACAAACAATTCGGAGGTTTTTTATAAATGTAAAAAAAACTATTTTTTTTTTAAAATTGTAAAAATTGGACTTCTTCCCAATACATACATAAAACACCCACTTATAAGTAGTTAGGAAGAATAAAATACCGATAAACAAATTGCAAGGGATAATTTGTTATCGTGTAGTAAGATGACAAACATTCGCTTTTTCTCTCCCCCTTCCCCATCTCCCCTCCTTTCCCCTCCCCTTGCTCGTTCCCCTCCCTTACCCTCCCCTGCTCTTTCCCATCCCCCCTTCCTCTCCCCCCCTCCCTCATCCCCCATCTCTTTTCCATCACTCCCCCTTCCCCATCCATCTTACTCTCCCCCTCCACTCTCCCCAACCCCCTTCCTCTCCCCTCCCCTTCCTCTCCCTCCTCCCCTACCCCCTACTCTTTCCCATTCCTCACCCTTCCTCTCCCCTCCCCTCCCCTACTCTTCCCATACCTCTCCCATCCCCATCCCTCATCCTGTCCCCCTCCCCTTACTTTTCCCCCTCCTCCCTCCACCCCCACCGCCCCCACCCTATGACAAAGAGGCTTCAGGAACCTAAGCGAGGAGCTCCTCAGGTCTCGTGTCTATATAAAATCAAGTAACCTCCTCCGCCCCCGCTCTTCGCCCTCGCTTGCGTATATTGTGTTTGTTTAATCGGAATCAAAAAAAAAGAAGAAAAAAAAAAAAATAAAAAGAAAGAAAAAAAGAAAGAAAAAAAAAGTAATCGAGGAAAAAAAAAATGAAAAGAAGAAAAAAAAGAAAGCAAAACAATCGACAACGAAAAGAGTACGAATGAAAAGACTGGAGAATAGACGCCAAGAAAAACAAAACAAAAAAACAAATGAAGTGAGGATGAGGTTGAAAAAGGGAACGAAAGAGTATATATACACATTTAAAAGACGTGATTCTATTCCCTTGAACTCCTACTGCAGTAAAAACAAAGCATCACTTCTGTTGAAAAACTTTCGAACTGCAGGACGTAAGTGCAGTCTTCTGTTCAGTGTGGCAGGAAAATGGTATGGCAAACATTAGTCTTAAAAGCTCTTGGCCAATTGAGATGAAGAATTCTCAAATAATTCTATTTTTGTTTCAAGTTTGTGTTCGTGTGTGTGAAGTTTGCCGAAGGAAAGATTTTTTTTTTTTTATATCTATTTTCAGGAAAGATGATAACTATTTTGTCGATAGATAAAATGTTAGTTTATGAGTTATGATACTGATGGTGTCTGCTTTGTTTGTCTGCGTATCTTTGCATCACCTTTCGTATGTTTTTTTTTGTGCCTGTTATCCTGTTTCAGATCAGGTGATCTATCAGAAATAGATAATCCAACACAGATAGATGTAAGCGAGCGCGTCAGTTCACACCTAATCCAAGCCGTGTCGTTATAGTTACAGAATATAGCGTATGAATGATATACAAATCAGTGTAACACACTGTTTGCGTGCCTTTCCCCTACTGCAGATAATCTCTGACAGTGCAAATTATTTTGAAATATTATCAAACCGCATATTCGGATATCAAACATAAACACATGTAAAGATTACAGTAATCATGACGGCAAAAATATTACAGTGACAATAACAGCAGAGTTAGTAGCAATATCAAAATAATAATAATAATAATAATCATTGTGATACTGTGATACAACAATAGCAGTAACAGTAAAGATGATGGTAATGATACCATTGGTATAAGTAAAATAACAGCAATAATCAAATGAATATAATTATATGAGTAACAATGATAATGATGATGGTAGTAATGATAATAATGATAATGATAAGGAAAAATAATAATATTAATCATGATACTGACGGTAATACTACTAATAAATGATGATAAAAATGATGATAATGATAAAAATAATATAAATAGAGATAATGATAATAAGTATGATAAAAATAGTAATAATGACAATGTTGATGATGATGATAATGATAAAATAATGAGTAAAATACCAATAATGATGATAATGTTAACGTAAAAAGAAAACTGATAACAATAATGATAATGATAATAATAAAATTGATGACAGCAATACTGATAATAATAGTGATAATAATAGTAATGATAATAATAAGGATAATAACGGTAATGATAATAATAAGAAGAATAACAATGATAAGAATAACAATAATTAGTCAGTAATGAGAATTATGATAAGGATGATAATTATAATAAGAATGAAAATGATAATGCTAAGAATTATAATGACAATAGTGATGGTTATAGTGATGACATTAATAATCCTGATTGTGGTAATGATGATATGATTATAATGATAGTAATAATAGAAATGATGATAATGATAAAAGTGATAATAATAATGATAACAATATTGATAATGATAATGATAACAGTAGCGGTAGTGATGATAATAACAATTATGACAATGATAGCTTTGATAATAATAATAACAATAATGATTATGATGATAATGATAATATCAATGATGATAATGATGATAACAATGATAATTACAGTAATAATGATAATAATGATGATTATGATAGTAATAATAATAATGATGATAACAATGATAATATTAATGATAATGATGATGATAATGATAATAGTAGTGATAATGATAACATTTATAATGATGATAATTATGGTGGTGAAAATAATGATAATGATAAGAATATTTAGAATAATGATAAGAATAACAACAATAATGATAAAGACCATGACAATAAAAATAACAATTGTGTTAATAAGCATGATAATGATAACAATAATAATGATGATAACCATGATAGTAATATTGATAATGATAACAGTAATAACAATTGAGATAACAAAAGTTCCAAAACATGAATGATAAGAACCAAAATAACAGTAGATATCAATTATGATAATACCTACAATAATGATTGCAATAAAAAAAACATTGCAACACAGGAATCACACGTTACCAAAACGTCTAACTTAACTTTATCCATGATATCATTCTGTATCATAAGTTGGATTAATTGACTGACATTATAACTCTCATTTCAGTGATATTTCAGGTATATTCAGTGAGTCCGTGAACCCATAACCGGAAGTTTGGGCAGTGTAATGTGTTATGGATTTTAATAGCATCTTGTTCTGAAGTACTTGATTCTAATTTCTTTTGAATTTAATGTGTTGGAAATTTGGAGTATGGGTGTAAGTGAGTGAGTGAGTGAGTGAGTGAGTGAGTGAGTGAGTGAGTGAATGATTGGACGAATGGGTAAGTAAGTGAGTGAGTGAATGTATACATAAATGAATTAATGAATGAGTAAGTAAGCAAATGGGTGAGTGAGTAAGTTAATGAATGAATAAATAAATGGATAAGTGAGACTGGGTGAATGAATGAATGAGTGATTAAAAGATTGAGTGCAAAAGACAGGAAGGAATAAAAAGAGAGCCAAAGCGAGAGAGAAAGAGAAAGAGAGAGAGAGAGAGAGAGAGAGAGAGAGAGAGAGAGAGAGAGAGAGAGAGAGAGAGGAGGGAGGAGGAGGGAGGAGTGGGGAGAGGGAGATGAGGGAGGAGAGAGGGAGAGGTTTGAGAGGGAGAGAGATGAGTAGAGATGAGAGGAGAGAGAGAGAGATGAGAGCAGCGAGATGGAGAGCGACGGAGAGAGAAGAGTGAAGTGAGCAGGATGTGATGGAGGGGAGAGGGGAGAGAGGCGAGGTCGAGATGAGAGTGTGATGAGAGCGTGTGTGGAGGGAAGAGAGAGAGAGAGAGAGAGAGAGGGTTCAGGGATGTTTGTTGAGAGTTCACACATCTCTTATCATTTTGATTAAATTAATCTTTGTCATTTTAATCAAATGTAACTTCCACGACAAAATATGAGGCTATTTACAGCGTAATATAAGTTTCCCGACTGAATTTTACCGCGAACTTAACCTGAGTCTTATTCTGCGGAGCTCAAACGCTAAATTCAGTGGCCTGTGACATACACAGATTGCGCTATAGTGGTCGCTTTTATGCTAACGAGCATATTCTGAAACCTTAATGTAGCGTCCTTACATCTCTCCAATGTCGCCGCACCCGTCCCTTCCACCTGCCTAATCATTTGAGGCACAACATGGGACGGTTTACGTGATAGCATATCATGGAGAAAGGTTTTAGTGTGTCGGTGTGTGTGTTTGCCATTACAGTATATATATATTATATATATATATATATATATATATATATATATATATATATATATATATATATATATATATATATATATACATACATACATACATACATACACACCCACACACGCAAATACACACACATACACACACACACACACAGACATATACTCCGACACACTTACATCATGAAAGATAGAGAGTGAGAGAGAGAAAGAGAGAGAGAGAGAGAGAGAGAGAGAGAGAGAGAGATTGGAGGAGAGGAAGAGAGGAGGAGGGAGAGAGTGAGAGAGAGGAGCGAAGAGAGAGGGAGAGAGAGAGAGAGGAGAGAGAGAGGTAGAGAGATGAGAGAGAGAAGAGAAGTGAGAGATTGAGAGGGAAGATGAATGAGAGAGAGAGAAGAGCGAGAGATAAGAGAGATTTTAGTGAAAGAGAGGAGTGAGAAGAGGATGGAGAGAGAGAGAGAATGAGGCGAGAGGATGGAAGAGAGAGGAGAAGGGAGGAGATCTGGGAGAGAGAGGAGAGTGAAGACGGAGAAGCAGGCGGAGAGAAAGAGAAAGCTGAGAGGTAGAGTGTGACCAGGTGATGGATGAGAAAGATGGTTGAGAGGAGAGTGGGAAAGATAGCGAGAGAGAGAGAGAGAGAGAGAGAGATGGGAGATCCTCGAACGAGAGGAGGAGAGAGAAGGAGGAGGTGAGAGAGGAGATGAGAGATGGAGAGATCATCTGAGAGGGAGAGGAGAGAGGGAATAGAGAAAAGGAAATGAAAAGAAGACGGGGAGAATAAGAGAAAAAAAATGGATAAAAAAGATACAAAATACTGGAGTAATAAACAAGGAAAAACAAAAAAAGGGGAAAGTAGATGGGTAGATAGAAAGAAATTTAGACAGAAAGGGAGATAAGATGGGAAGAAAGAAGGAAGAGGATACATATATTGCAAAAATACATATGCGTATGTACACGACCTTAAACCCACACCTGCCCACCCCCCACCCCCCCCACACACAGACTAACTTTTGTCTGGATAAAAAAAAAGGCATATGTTTGGAAGCAACTTGCTGATTCGGTATCTCATCTTAAACATTTTTTTTTTCCTTTTTGAATCATGAAATTTACCAGCACGGAATACTAACGCCATCTATTGGTAAAACACGCAAGCCCAAAGGGTATCTTTTATCTTACGCAATTTGTTTTGCGTGAGAAAAATCGGCGAAATTTTGTAGCTTTCATTTTCTTGAGTGATTTTTTTTCCCTTAAGCCAATAAGTCAGATAGGAAG
>NW_028234409.1:15976380-15978880 GCF_977035675.1 Penaeus japonicus | reverse complement strand
ATTCCTCTTTGTTCGCTTCCCCTTCTTCTCGTTGTCTCTCCTATTATTTGGTCTTTTGTTTTTTTTTCTGGTTTCTTTGCCCCTTGTTTTGGTTCCTGTATCTCTTCTCGACTCTGTATTTTCCCCCTTGCTTTCCGTCTTGTATCTTTGTGTCATTCTCAATGTTTTTGTTTTTAGTATTCTCTTTGTTTCTCTTCTCGTATCTCTCTAATGTTTGTTGTTTGTTTTTGTTCTAGAGTCTGTATTTTCATTGTTTTTTCTTTTCCTCACTATATTCCCATTGTGTCTATTTTTAGTATTTCTGTATTTCTCATTGTTTTTCACTCTCGTTTCTTTACAATCTCATTAATTTTCTTCCTCCTCTCCCTAATTTGTTATTGCTTTTGTTTTTAGTATATCTGATTCTCATTATATTTTCCTTCTCATATCTTTATATTCGCGCTGTTTTTCCTTCTCGTCTACCTGTATTCTAATTGCTTTTGTTTTTAGCATCTCTGTGTTTTCATTATTTTTCCTCCTCGTCTCTCCGTAGTCTCATTATTTCAGATCTCACAACTCCGTTTTTGTTCCTGCATTTCTACATTCTCAATCATCTTTTCGTGTGTGTTCTCTTTCTTTCTTTCTTTATCTTGCCTCTCTCCATTCCTTTTTTTCTTCCGTTCTTCCTCCCCTTTCCAGTCCTTCCTCTCTCCTCTCCCTGTATTTCCCTCCAGCCTCTTCCCAAGCTTCTTTAACCTTTCTCTCTTTCTCCCCTTTTGTGTCTTCCTGCACTCGTTTATTCTGCGTGTATTCTCTCTTCCTTTCTGCCCTCGGCCTTTTGTTTTCTAGTGAAATTCGAGGACCGTTTATATAATAGAGAGGGCATCTACGGGATATTTTTTTCCGAATTTATTTTCGTCTTAGAATTTTCTATTTTGGAATAAAAAAAAAAGCTAAAGATGATGGTAATTTACCTTTTTTTATGTTATCTTTGAATTTCATTAAAAGATAGATAGATAGATAGATATATAGGGATAGATAGATAGATAGATAGAGATATAGGTATAGATCGATAGATAGTAGATGAATAGAGATAGAGATAGATAGATAGTAGCTATATATATACATACATACATACATACATACATATATATATATATATATATATATATATATATATATATATATATATATATATATATATATATTGATAGATAGATAGATAGATATATAGATAGAAGAGAGAGAGAGAGAGAAAGAGAGAGAAAGAGAGAGAAAGAGAGAGGGAGAGGGAGAGAAAGAGAGAGAGAGATAGATAGAGAAAGAGAGAGAGAGAAAGAGTAAGACAGACGGAGATAGAAAGACAGACAGAGAAAAAGAGAACAGACAGACCTGCATATACATAAAGACAGGCAGATACAGGCAGATAGAAAAGAAACAGACAAAGAAACAGACAGATAGGAAAGGAACAGACAAATAGACAGACAAAGAAAAGAAACAGATAAAGAGACTGACAGATAGAAAAGAAACAGTCAAATAGACAGACAAATAGAAAAGAAATAGACAAATAGACAGACAGTTAGAAAAGTAACAGACAAATAGACAGACAGATAGAAAAGAAACAAACAAATAGACAGACAGATATAAAAAGAAACAGACAGAAAGAGACAGAAAGATAGGAAAGAAACAGACAAATAGACAAACAGATAGAAAAAGAAACATACAGAAATAGACAGGCAGATAGAAAAGAAACAGACAGAAATAGACAGGCAGATAGAAAAAGAAACAGACAAATAAACAGGCAGATATAAAAGGAAACAGACAGAAATAGACAGAAAGAAAGAGCAAAGGAGAAAAATAAATCACTCACTCTCTAACGCCAAGCGATCACACACTTTGCCTTTCTTGAGCGCTGACACCTCCTGACACTTCTTATCTTCGGATGTGCAAATATGATAAACATTTTTGACAGCGGGAATGTGTATCCACGACAGCTGATCACAGAGGAAGCTGAGTTTATGATGGAATTTATCTTTTTTTTGGAAATGTTTGGAAATCTTATTTTTGTTGTTTTTGGGGTTTTTGGTGGTTGGATTGGTTGCATGTATTGGTAATAATGTTGATGATGATAGTAATGATGATGAGGGTAATGATGATGGTGATAATGATGATGGTAGAGATAGTGATGATTATGATAATGATGGTAATGACAATAATGATAATAATGTTAACAATCATAATAATGGTAATGATTACTGTAATGATATTAATGATAATGATAATTATAATAATGATGATGATAATGACAACAATAACAATACAGATGATAATGATACTACTACTAATACTAATACTAGCATAGTAGTGATAGTAGTAGAATCAGTAAATGATAATGATGATTATATTAACAATTAGAATAACGATTAGTAATGATAGTAACAATGAAAAGGATAATAGTGATAATAGCAATAATCCTATGGATACTAAGAATAACAATGAAAATCATATTAATGATGATAAT
>NW_028234409.1:15966380-15968880 GCF_977035675.1 Penaeus japonicus | reverse complement strand
ATAACAACAGTAATATTGATAATAACAATATAAGAGATAATAATGATAATAATGATAATAATAATAATAATAATAATAATAATAATAATAATCATAGTGATGCGATGATAACAATGGCATTGATTATGATGATAACGATAAATTGATAACAATAATAAAGATGATAATAATAACAATGATAATAGCAGTAACGATAAAAATAATGATGGCAATGATAATGATAATAACAAAATTCAATGAGAATGATTATAAAAAATATAATGATATTGATAATGAGGAGGATAATAGAAATAGTAATGCTAATGATAATGATGATAATATTGATTTTGATAATTACACGAATAAGAATAATAATGACAATAATAGTAATGATAACAACGACAGTTATACTGATGCTAATAATAAAAATAGGAATGATAATAGGAACAAGAACAAGAATAGAACAACAACAACACCTACACACCGACAACCCCGACAACGCCGAAAACCCCGATAACTTAAACCCCGACAACACTGACAACCCCGTCAACCCCGAGAATGCCGACAACCCCAACCCCGACAACCCCAACCCCGACAACACTGACAACCCCGACAACACCAACACACCGACAACACTGACAACCCCGACAACACCAACACACCAATAACACCAACACACTAACAACCCCAACCCCGACAACACTGACAACACCAACAACACCAACAACCCCGACAACTACGACAACACCAACACATCGACAACCCCGAGAACACCGACCCCGACAACCCCGAAAACCCCGACAACACCACCAACAACTCCAAAGCAGAAATAACACAGGGAGAGAAACCACTATATATAACAATGCCTACGATCCTGAAAGAGACTATATAAATGTATAAGAGTACGAACATGAATAAACGAATGTGAAGAGGGAAATAATGATAACTTCGAGAAAGAAAATGAGAACAGGAAATAGCTCGAAAGAAGTGCCAAACGTAGATGGGGAGGCAGATGATGATAACTCTGCGAGAGAAAAGGGAATTGAATGATTAAAGAAGAACTCCATATCACTAAAGTTTAAAATTGTTTCATGTCTGCTGGGTACCTGCTGCCCAGTGCGGATGTGAGGCCGGGCTATTGGAATTCTAGGAATAGCATGAATTAGGAGAGAAGGAAAAGTGCAAACAGGGGAGGGAGATCATAAGAGAGACAATGACAGCGGGAAATGGAAAATGAGGCTGAGGAGAAATTTCTTGATCTTATTCTGAATGTCTAATTTTTTTTCTTTTTTTCTTCAAAATTCTTTCTTACTTATTTTTTTTTTCTTTTTTTTTCTTTTAATTTCTCTCTCTTTCTTTCTTTCTTTCTCTCTCTCTCTCTGTCTCTCTCTCTTTCTCTGTCTCTGTCTGTCTCTCTCTCTCTCTCTGTCTCTGTCTCTCTCTCCCCCTCTCCCTCTCCCTCCCCCCCTCTCTCCATAATTGAATTGTCAAACTCTAATACATTATCCAGCATTGCAATCATTCTCGTTCGGAATACTACGCAACAGAAACAAACGAAACAAGAATAACACAACACAAAAGCAAAAAAACAAAAACAAAACAAAAACAAACAACAACAACAACGACAACAAAAGAACAAAGGAAGAAAAGCTACGAGCAACAAAAAAGAATCAAAAGAGAATGAGAAAAAGCTCTCTAAAGCTTTAATGGTTCCGAACTTTAAGAAAATGTTTTTTTCTCCTGGTCTATACTAACAGCATTGGACATGAGACAGCTTTTACATCTTACGCGTCCTGTTTGCCACACAAACATCTGTCTCGCTCTCGCTCTTTCCAAACAGGACTATCACACAGGCAGAAGTTGTTGTATTTTTACGTTATTTCCCGAACGTTGTTAATGATATCAGTTGCCATGGTTATCGATCGTATAAACGCAGCGTAGTTTTATGCAATATATGAAGTCGGCAATGTTTATTTTTTTTATTTTTCTATTTCCCCTTTTAAAAAAATCTTCTATTCAACACGATATCAATATCATAGTTTAGAAAATTTTAATTCATCGACTTGAACCCATCCTCTCACCGCAAAAAAGTATCTACCCTTAGTTACAAATGGAAAATGGCCGAGCTACGGGCTTGCAGTAACGACCCTCTTTGGTACACTGATGGCTGGTTGCTCTCTCTCGCAACACCTCAGTTTCTGTTGTTGCAAAATGTTGTTCCGGGAGAATGTGCAGGGATTTCATCAGACCCCATTATCGATTCTGTGGTACATTGCAAGTTCCAAACATTGGGTTTTGTATTTTTGTATTTAGGAAATGGAAGGAGCTGTTTAAAAAAAGGAAAGGAAAACAGAAATGAATTACATTTTTGTTATATTTTATCTAAACTCCAATTGGCCTTACGTCGTGATCAATGTTGCATTCTCATTGTTAAAAGGATTTTCATTCTTTTTATTCATCTCCTTGCAGGTGTTCATAGTGTTATCATTATTTTCGTTTTTGTTGATTTTCTTGTTAATCA
>NW_028234409.1:15956380-15958880 GCF_977035675.1 Penaeus japonicus | reverse complement strand
AAATTACTTTCTTTGTACAATACGCTATTTATACACTTTGTTCTCCTTTGTTATAAACTGTAATTTCAAGGATCATCGCTTTTGTGTTTTGGTATGTAATTGCATTTCTATGATTTTGGTTATATATTTTGGTTACATTTTTTGGAAGTTTGTCGATTTCAAGTTTGTCTCTGTTATACTTTATAAATGTTATTTTTATACACGTACGAAGAATTACACAAACAAACACACAGACACACGCGCACGCACACACACACACACACACACACACACACACACACACACACACCAAAGACTTCCCATCACAAACACATATGTATTGAATATCCTCTTTCTCTCCTCTCCCCCCTAACATCAATCTTCCTCTCTTCTTTTTCGACTTATCTCCCCTCTCTCTTGTCCACCATCTCTCCTTTTCTTCTTTTTCCTCTCTGACTTTTTTTCCTTTTACACACAAAAAACAACAATGAAAACGACAACAACAACAACAACAAAATATACGCGCACACTCACTGACACAGAAACACACACACACACACACACACACACACACACACACACACACACACACACACACTCACTTACACGGACACAGTATGTGTGTATGTTTATAATTAATATAATGTAATGCTGATCTTATTATCCACGTCTGACCTTTTATCTCCTATTTCTCTCTCTCTTCTCTGCTTCATCACTTTTCTTTCTCCACCTTCCCCCTTTCTCTTTCTCTCTCTCTCTCTCTCTCTCTCTTACACTCTTTCTCTTTCTCTTACATACATTAGCATTTTCTCCTCCTTCTCCCCTCCGTTACTCTCTTTTCCCCCACTTTCTCTTCCTCCCACATTCTACCCTGCCACTTTCTTCCTTCACTACTTTCCCTCCCCATCTCGCTCTTCTCTTCTCACTCTCCTCCAATACTCCTCTGCCCTCGCTCTTATCCCCAACCCTCCCATGAATCCTCCCCTCCTCTCCTTTCTCTCTTGTCCCCCCCCTTCCCCCCTCCCACTCTTTCTCTTGGCTGCTACACATAATCACCCCCTCCCCCTCCCCCTCCCACACCCCATAACCCCGTCGCCATCTCCCTCCCACCTCCCCCTTCCCCTTCACCTCTTCCTCTCTCCCCCCTTTCCCTCCCCCCCTCACACTTCCACTTGGCTGCTACACATAATCCACCCCCCTTCCCCTCCCCCTCCAACACCCTATACCCCCGTCGCCATCTCCCTCCCACCTCCCCCTTCCCCTTCACCTCTTCCTCTCTCCCCCTTTTCCCTCCCCCCCTCACACTTCCTCTTGGCTGCTACACATAATCCACCCCCCTTCCCCTCCCCACGCCCCCGCCGTCACCTCCCACCCACCACAAAGGGGTTTGTTATCGGCCATGGCGTCTGTCACGAGTTGGAAATGGAAGGCTTTTGACTTAATGTTGGCAATGGCCTCTGCAATCACGCCGGTCGCATGCGTATTGCCGATCTGTAATGGGAATTCTGTGCTCTCTCGTATTCCAGTCCCGTTGCTGATGGTGAAGATGAGGATGGTGAGGAATGGTGGTGATTTTTTTTTTTTCGTTTTTGACTGCCGTAGGGGGTGGCGAGATGGTGGGTGGAGATGTATATGGTGAGGAATGATGGTGATTCTTTCGTTTTTGGTTGCCGTAGGGGGTGGCGAGATGGTGGGTGGAGATGATGATGGTGAGGAATGGTGGTGATTTTTTTTTCGTTTTTGGTTGCCGTAGGGGGGGACGAGATGGTGGGTGGAGATGTATATGGTGATGAATGGTGGTGGTGATTCTTTCGTTCTTGGTTGCCGTGGGGGGTGACGAGATGGTGGGTGGAGATGTATATGGTGATGAATGGTGGTGGTGATTCTTTCGTTTTTGGTTGTCGTAGGGGGTGGCGAGATGGTGGGTGGAGATGATGATGGTGAGGAATGGTGGTGATTTTTTTTTCGTTCTTGGTTGCCGTAGGGGTTGGCGAGATGGTGGGTGGAGATGTGTACGGTGAGTAATGGTGGTGATTCTTTCGTTCTTGGTTGCCGTAGGTGGTGACGAGATGGTAGGTGGAGATGTATATGGTGAGGAATGGTGGTGATTTTTTTTTCGTTCTTGGTTGCCGTAGGGGTTGGCGAGATGGTGGGTGGAGATGTGTACGGTGAGTAATGGTGGTGATTCTTTCGTTCTTGGTTGCCGTAGGTGGTGACGAGATGGTGGGTGGAGATGTATATGGTGAGGAATGGTGGTGATTTTCTTTTCGTTCTTGGTTGCCGTAGGTGGTGACGAGATGGTGGGTGGAGATGATGGTGAAAAATGAACCGCGAGAAAGAGAAGGAGGAGAGAGAAGATATAGGAGGAAATAAAAGGTGAGAAAGGAGAGTGAAATATGTTCAGAAAATATTACCAGCTGTATGATGACATTAATGGGCCCGCAGAAAGAATCTTCCCGTGTTTTGAATAGCGATATTAAAAGGTATATATTTTTCGTTCTTTCGTTGGTGAAAAAAAAAC
>NW_028234409.1:15933880-15938880 GCF_977035675.1 Penaeus japonicus | reverse complement strand
AAAAGGAAAAGGTGCATATAACACACACACATCCGACAGTACAGTACAACAAAACAATGTTTTCGGTTCAGGATGAGGCCTATGAATATTGACCTGGAAACTGCCACATTGTATATTTCTCTGTACATGTGGTATTACGTACCGATGTCAGTGCATGAAATACGCCTGATCCAGTGGTTATTAAAGACATGTTTTTACATATAAGAGCACATGTATAATGAGAGAAAAACATAAACACGCAAAAAAAAAAAAAAAAAAAAAAAAAAAAAAAAAAAAAAACGGTATATCGACATGACATATGAACAAATGCTAGCGCCACAGATTGCACTTCTTTTTCCAGTTAAAATCAAACTTGTTACGCGCGAAGACTTAGATCCCACACTGCTCGACGATGACTATGATGGTAGGGATGACTTACTGCATTGTCTAAACTTATTTGTTATTATTGTTGACGAAGAGTGTGATGAATAAGATATTTCTTCGTGAAATAATGGTTAATGATATTAAAATTATATATACACATGGTCTTAAATATACTAAAAAAACAACAACTCCTATATACGTAAAAAGACGTGGTATCTATATCGTTGAACGTAATATTTATGAGTAGCCTAAATCCTTAACAACTTTAAAACCGAAGTAAAAAAATCTAAATGAGAATATTTAATTTATGTAGCAATATTCTGTGTGTGATGTAGAAAAAAAGGTCTGTGGGCGTGTGTATAGAAGTGTGTATACCGGTGTCTTTGTGTGTGTGTGTGTGTGTGTGTGTGTGTGTGTGTGTGTGTGTGAGTTGTAGGTAATCAGGGGAAGGTTTTTATGTGTGTATGTATGTTCGCGAGTATATTCGCATATGTGAACCTGTGTCTCTGTATGTAATTTCTATTGTAATCGAACTAAGTGTTGGCATGTTGGTGTGTTGTGTGTGCGTATATGTGCATGTGTACCAGTGTCTTTGTGTGCGCGTGTGTCTATCGACCATCACTGCAATGCCGAGTAATGGCAGACGAGGGATCTCTTGGGGCCGCACTTCCCGAATCCTTTGTGACTTTTTGAGATGGCGTCTTTTTATATAATTTTTTCGTCTAATTCTATCTTAGTTTAGTATTTATCCTTGGCGTTTTAAGTTTTCCTTATATATTCATGTTTATTTGATTTGGCTGAATCCTCGTATTCGTGAATGGAATCGTATATATAATCTTTATCTATTTTTTATCTTATTATTGTATACCCTAGACATTTTCTACTAGTTGTTTTATGCAAATTTTGTTTTTATTTCAGTACACTCTATTCTCTGTGTTTTGCCGATTTGTAATCGTTCGTGTGATTTTTTTTCCTAAGCGCTCACTGAAATGGGGATTCTTTATCTTGTGCTCTGGTTACGTAATGCACTGTGTTTTATTAATAAAAAAAAAAGTTGATATACTATCTGACATGTTTTGTATATGTAGATCAAGTTATTTGTTTCCCACTCTCTCGCCCTTTCTCTTCTTCTCCCTTCCCCTCCCTCCCTCTCTTTGTCTCTCTCTCTCTCTCTCTCTCTCTCTCTCTCTCTCTCTCTCTCTATCTCTCTCTCTTACACTCTCACTCTCTCGCTCTTATACTCTCCCTCTCCCTCTCTCTATCTCTCTCTCTTACACTCTCACTCTCTCTCTCTCTCTCACTCTCTCTCTCTTTCACTCTCACTCTCTATCTCTCTCACTCTCTCTATCTCTCTCTCTTATACTCTCACTCTCCCTCTCTCTTTCACTCTCTCTATCTCCTTCTCTCTCTCCCTCTCTCTCTTTCCCTCTCACTCTCTCTCTCTCTCTCTCACTCTCTCTCTCTTCCTTTTTGGTTCCTGATGTATGATCGACATTCAGCCCCTTTGTGTTGTGCACAGCTGCTAGAAAAGAAATGCTGATATCCAGTTCCTTTGGCTGATTGGAAACGCGGGGGACATCATGCGGAGAAACACCTTTATGTTCCAATACACAAATAAATGTCAAAATTATTATTTTTTTTTTCATTAACTTTTAAGACCCAATAAAAAGTAGAATTTGCTGGAGACGCATATGAAAATTTCAGTGAATATTGCTCCTTTGTTAGACTGCAGTAAAACATTCACATGTCTGGTAGTTTTCGCAATGCTTTTAATGAAACAATTGTGAAGTGTTTCCTTGTGTGTTCATTTTTGTGTATTTCTCTGTTTATGAGATTGTCTTTCGTATTTCTCTTGTTATACTTTTTACATGCAAAGACCTTAGATTTTTTTTATGTATCATTATTGTTATTATTATTATTATTATTATTATTATTATTATTATTTTACATCAATCACCCTTTCCATAAATCGTACCCAGTACATACCAAACCTAATTATGACATGATTTAAAAATGGATTTCAAATCACTGATAATCAGGATTTTGTTCCCAAATTCCTTTCCCTGACATTAGCTAATGATGGATATCCCTAAAGACCTACTCTATGAAACGGGACATTAACAAAATTGTTGAAATAACGTGAGCCGTTTAATTTCCAAGATCAATCCCCAAACAATCAATGAATGATCACCTATTTATTGTCGAAAGAGACGGACATTTAAAAATGTTATTTTATTCATTAGGACTAGACCTCCTAATACTGTTCTCTGCCGGTCTTTTCACAGACGTTCTTGATTACATACGCAAAGAACTTCCAACTGTTTAATGGTTATGTGACGATGTGTACTAATGGGGAATGGATTCTGTTGCGTGTGGAGCTGGATTAAAAAGAGGATATAGCTTTATGTGTAGTCATTGGTGATGGTAAGTGTTGGTTAAGACAAGCTCTGTTATTTATGCTCTTATGTTACTGCTATCCTTGCTGTTCTTCCTTTTTTTTCTTCTCGTCATCCTTTCTCTTTTCTCTCCCGCTCTTCCTCCTCCTTTCTTCGACTTCCTCTTCTACCTCACCTTTCTTGCTATTCTTCTTTCCAGGTGTGAATGTCGCTCATCGACCCGGCGTGACCCAGAGGAGCGGATGTTCCTTCTCCAATGCCTTGCCGACAATGCCTTGGGGCCGCGGCCTCCTCCTCGCAGCTTTTGTCTGTTGCGCCATGGGTATTGCCTCGCCTTCCTGATGGTGTTCGAGAAAAGCTTTCGAAAAAAAAGTCATCATCTCGCGTCTGCGCTTGAGGGGGTTCTAGGTGGGGGTGGGGGTGGGGGTGGGGGGTAAGGGGATGATGACGTTTCGTTTTTCATTCCCAATAGATCGGGTTCACCAATGCATCTGCACACACAATAATACACATGTACGTGTAAACAAGCACATATACATTCACACACACACACAGACACAGACACACACACACACACACACACGCACACACACATAAACACACCCCATACACCCCAATATAAATTATAATAATATACGTTAAATGGCGCATAACGTAGTAAAAGAAAATGGACAGCATTCATTTGTCAAAGGCCAGATTTAACACTAGAAAAAAGGTATAGCAGAGTAATGCTAAGCATCAAAGGGTAGCGTTGAAAGCACGGGGCAGAGAGGCAAAGGGGCGAAAGAATGGCGAGAGGCAGGATGGAAGACTAAGAAAGCTATAGTCTGTCTTTCTTGTCATATATGTCTGTCTGTTTGTCAGATTACGTGTATCTGTCTGTTTGACTTTTCCCTTGCTTATCCATCCAGCTGTCTGCTTGTACGTTTCTTTATGATTCTTTCTTTTTGTCTAACTCGTGTCTATTTGATTCTCTCATTTCCTGTTTGACTGCATCTCTGTCCTCTCTCTTTACTTCTCTCTCTCCCTCCCTCCCACCCTCTACTCTCTCTCTCTATCTATCTCTTTCTCTCCCTCCCTCTCCTTCTCTCTCTCTCTCTCTTTCCCTCTCCCTCCCTCCCTACCTTCCTCGTCCTTCCCCCTCTCCCTCTCCTCACTCTCTCTCTCTCCTCCTCTTCCTCCACCCTTCACATTTATAATCTCTAGTCTACGCAACCCTCTCTAGTCTCCAGTGCCTCTTTCCCATTTGATACTCCCCCCCCCCTCCTTCTTCGCGTTTACCCCCCCCCCCCAATCTTCAAAGCTATATAAGAAGTGGGTGTTGTATGAAAGAGTCAAGAGAGCTGCTGCCTTCGTAAAGGTGTTTAAAGCATATAGAAAAGGCGGTAGAGTTGCATGAACTTTCATTTATGTGCCATTTTCCCCCGATCATTGATGCACTGCTGCGTCTAACTTCCGATTCAATTCAGTGGAACTTCAGCGGAGGATATAAAAGGAAATGTTGAGAAGAGAAGAAACATGACAAGACAAGCGAAACGCGAGACATCAAACGTCCCAGTCACGTTATCTCGGAACTTCCGGTTCATCTTTTCAATCTGTTTCTCTGCCTCGCTGCCTTTTCCTCTCCCACCTATCTACCTTCTCTTCGCTTTGATTGAAATACGATTCCGCATCTGCTTTTATACGTATTAGACCGAAACTTATGACATTATGAGGCGGAAAATGATTCGGTCCGATTTCACCCAAAACGAAACGCAAATGCAAAGCAGCGGCGAACCGTCACATATCAGGATATAATTTCCGGCGCTTTGAAGCTAACTGGATCACATGGTTCATTGATTCGCTTTATATATCATATGATTATTGGAAAGCTTATGTACAAAATTTATAAATCAATAGACTAATACATAATTTCTCTCTCTCTCTCTCTCTCTCTCTCTCTCTCTCTCTCTATCTATCTATCTATATATATATATATATATATATATATATATATATATATATATATATATATATATATATATATATATATATATATATATATATATATATATATATATTCATATATATATATATGCGTGCGTGTGTGCGTGTGTGTGTGTGTGTGTGTGTATAATGTATATATAATATATATATATATATATAATATATATATATATTATATATATATATAATATATTATATATATATATATATACATATGTATATATGCATATATATACGTATATATATAAATATATA
>NW_028234409.1:15913880-15916380 GCF_977035675.1 Penaeus japonicus | reverse complement strand
CATTTCAAAATTAGCTAGCATTTACATTTCATCTTCACCTTGTGAATATTGGAGAAAATTTGTGAATTTTGGAACGTTCTAAAGTGAAAGCATGGAAGGATATTACATAATGTTCACATAAAATGAACATTCTTCATTTCCAGGTAGTATTTCTAGCTTCAGTGTAATAGTTCGTATAATTGCAATATATATATTTAGTTTTTTATATCTGTCTTTTCTGCAAAACTTTATATAAATAACCCAGTCTCCACCACCATACAAGATACACAGCTCTACCTGGCCTAACCTGTCTGGGCAAACCTACAAGGACATAACAGACATAACAGCCACCACAGCCACCATGCTACCAAATCTACTACAAAATTTCTTAGCACCTCCACAGCTAAGTAAGATCACGTCCCTAATAAACTAAGCAAACAAGCACACTAACAAATTGGTGGCAGCGATGGGATCAAGCTGAGAGTGGCGTGATCTCGCTCTGTGGGGGCGAGGGTAAGTAGAGACGATTCTTCTACAGCGGTGAAGAGAGGACTCAGGTCTTGACTCGTTGCTTGAAGTTTCTGGTTAATTTGTCCCATTTTTCTCCTAGTGAATAGTACAGACAGGATGGTGACCAAGACATTCTCGTGGCTAGGTCAAGACACCCTAGAGGATAAGTATTCCTGTTTTTCCACTTAACATATAGAGGGATGATACTCTTGGGAAGGGGGGGGGGAGAAGAAGGAGAAGAAGGAGAAGAAGGAGAAGAAGGAGAAGAAGGAGAAAAGGAGAAAAAGGAGAAAAATGAGAAAAAGGAGAAGAAATAGAAGAAGGAGAAAAATAAGAAAAAGGAGAAAAGGGAGAAAAAGGAGAAAAAGGAGAAAAAGGAGAAAAAGGAGAAAAAGGAGAAAAAGGAGAAGGAGAAGAAGGAGAAGAAGGAGAAGAAGGAGAAGAAGGAGAAGAAGGAGAAGGGGAAGGGGAGGAGAAGTATTAGAAAGAGGAAAAGAAGGAGAAAGAGAAAAATAAAGAGAAGGAGAGACAAAAAGAGAAAGGGAAGGAAAAGAGAGAGTAAAAGAGAAAGAGAAAGAGAGAGAAAGATATTTATATATATTATATAAAATATATATTTATATATATATTTAAAGATATATAGATAGATATATATTATAAATATATATATATATATATATATATATATATTAATTATTTATATATGAGAGAGTGTCGAGAGGGATAGAGAGAGAGAGAGAGAGAGAGAGAGAGAGAGAGAGAGATAGAGAAAGATAGAGCTAAAGATATCGATAGAGAGAGAAAGACTAAACATGGAAGCAAACACACACATGAAACTGACACTAACACATAAGTAATATTGACCAAAACAACCTTAAATCTACACAATGATATCCGAGAAGAAAGAAACACGAGGCAGAATAAGAATTGCTGTTTCTCTACACAAGGCTGAATCATATAATCTCTTTTGTTCCTTGCCATCTCCATCAGTCATCATTACGGATAGAGTGGTATTTGTTAGAGACTATAAGGGATAAGTCTCGGCCTAATAAGAAAGGGAGAGATAGAAAGAGAGATGGATATATATATAGAGAGAGATAGAGAAAGAAAGAGAGAAAGGGAAAATGAGAAAAGAGAGAAAGAGAAAGGGGGAAAAATAGAAATGGAAAAAAGCAGATTAAAAGAGAAAGAGGGAAAACGAGAAAAAGAAAGAGAAAGGGTGACAGAGAGATAGAGAGAAAGAGTGATTGAGAGATTGAGAGAAAAATAAAGAGAAAGATAAATAGATAACTAGATATAGAGAGGTAGAGAGAGAGAAAGAGATAGATAGATAGATAGATAGAGAAAGAGAGAAAGATGGGAAGAGAGAGAGAGAGAGAGAGAGAGAGAGAGAGAGAGAGATTCAGAAGAGGCCGAGCAGATGGGAACAAGATGAGGAGAGAGAGAGGCGAGAGATAACAGAGAGAGAGAGAGAGAGAGAGAGAGAGAGAGAGAAGAGAGAGAGATGGAGGGAAGTAGAAGACAGAAAGGAAGAGGATGAGAAATAAAAAGGGAAGAAGAGAGAGGAGAAAAAAAGTAGAGGAAAGAGCGAGAATAAAAGGTAGGAGAGAGAGAAAAAAAGAGAGAAAGGGAGAGAAAGAGAGAGAGAGAGAAATAAAAGGGAGAATCGAAGTGTGAAGCTAATCATCCTGTGATGATGGTCATTTGTCAGAATCTTCTTTTGGTGCATAATGGACGCCTTTTTACGCACTGACGTCATCATATATCTTCAGCAGAAAATTAATTTATTATCTGATGGATCTGTGAACTTGTGGCATATCGAGCATCAGTTTTCGATTTTTAAAGAAAATAATGGTTGAAAATAACTACCGTGAATTGTGATATCATTCTTGTTATTGCTATATGGTATATGTTAATACTGATGACTGATAAGAATGATGATGATAGCAATGAAAAAAAATGATTGATAATGACAAAAGCAATAATGATGATAATGCTAATATTAATACTA
>NW_028234409.1:15865497-15870497 GCF_977035675.1 Penaeus japonicus | reverse complement strand
AAACGTAGGTTGCGTGGAACGGGCTGAGCGGGGTAAATGCATCAAGCTGTTGCAAAGTAGGCATCTGTTGAAAGGTTATACTAGGAAGAGAAATATTATAGGATGGCAATGATACCGACATGGGCTGCAGGTAGGAGGTATTCATTGCAATCATCCTTGTGTAGGTATGGGTAGCTGGAATAAATAAGGATAAGGAAGTCAGTTCACATGAGGCTGGAAGAACAAAAGTACCTTGTAGAACAACATCAGGGTTATGCTCATTACACATAACTGTAGTTGTAGTAGCAGAGAGACCTGAAATTGTGAGGTAAGATTTTAGAGTAGAGTAGAACTGAATTCGTTGCCTTAGAGGAAAAAGAGAGGCTGAACATTAGTAGAGGAGATATTGTGGAGAATAGGGCGTAAGTCATGTGGAGTAATGAGACTGGGAAGCACTTCGCCTGCTGTTGCTGAAATCAACGAGTTGGTTATTGAGTTAAAGTAGCTAGGCCGGAGAAATCAGCAATCGGCTGAAGCGAAATTTTGATTTCCACATTGTTCGTTACTGGTAAGACTAGCCCATGGTCCTCAACGAAGGCTCCTGGCACTGCGCGAAGCCTAGGGGGTAGGGCATGGCGATCGGCAGACGCCAATGTGAAGAATGATAAGCCCAAGAGGAGTAAGATCTGGAAGATAAAAATCAATTAGTGTTCGTCGGCCGGGGGAGAATAGTACTTGTGAGCAAGCTTTAGGACGTCGAAATGAGACCAAGATTGTTCACCTGACTGTATGCATTTAATGTAGGCCTTGTTGTTCTTTACACTAATTACTCTAAATGGACCTTCAAATCTAGGAGCAAGCTTTGACTTAATATTGAGTGGTTGATTGACTTTTCTAAATACTAATGCTCCAACTTCAATGTCCTTGTGGCGGGCCACTTTGTGTTGAAATGACAGTATTTTATCTCTGGAATTAGTCAAATGCTTCTTTGTGATCTGAAAGATGGACTTGTTTCTATTTAGGAGATATTCAGCATAATTATCATTATATAAGGGAACTTGATCTTCATCAAAGAGGTCATAGGGTAGTCTTTTATCCATTCCATATAAAAGAAAATGTGGGGTATCACCTAAGGAAGAATGGAATGTACTATTAATACAAGACTGGATTGTCAATAGTGATTCATCCCATGTGTCCGATGTCGCATCAACGAGCGATCTCATTAATGAGAGGATGGAGGAGTTGAGCCTTTCTGTAATACCATTACTTTGTGGGCGGTAAGGGAGAATGTTAACACGAGTTACATTCATGATATCACATAGCTTATCCATGACTTTGTTATGAAACTCAGTCCCGTTATCAGTTGAAAAATACATGGGGGCTGAATGTCTATGACAGAAGTCGTGAAAAGCATGTGCAACAACATTTGCTGTTTTGTTGGGCACGGGGACGAGTTCACAAAAACGAGTGAAGTTATCAATGAAGACTAAAATATAACGATTACCATTGCGAGAAGGCAGAAATCCTGACAGTGTGTCGCAAGAGACTTTCTGGAAAGGAAAGTCTGGAATGTCATATTTCAATGCAGGGGCTGGGTCATTGGTATTTCCTTTGTAATAAGGACATTGCTTACAAGACTGAACATGCTTAGCAACTTTGCTAATAAGGTGTGGGAAGAAGAAGCGTTGCTGAGCTAAGTGAATTGCCTTATACTTACCACAGTGTGCAGCTTCTTTCGACTCATGGAAAAGAGGAAGGATTCGACCTTCAAGAGATTCAGGAATAACTACAAGTTTACGAGATGCCTTGAGCTTTCTTGTCCTATATCTAGACTTGTAGCAAAGTAGACCGTTAGCATCGAGGTAAAGTTGACTTACTCGAACATGTCTGCTAGGGGGAGGTCTTTCATTCCTGTCTAAAGCTTGAATTAAGGGGCCGTACAGATTATCATTACGTTGCGCTATCCGAATCTCGTCCTCCGTGGGTGGGTCCATGGGAGGTACGGCTGGGGCAGCCAAGACCGGGGCGGTAACAGAATGAATGGAGTCGGAACGGCGATCATTAACATGTGCAGACCGGATCTCGTCCTTCGAAGAATCCTCAACGGTAGGCGCGGCAGTATTTACCAAGATCGGTGCAATGTCAGAGAATTTCACCTTGCGGGAGGCAAAGGTGGGCGAGGAGCTAGATTCAGGCAGGTTGTGAGCGTCAGAGAGGGGAGCGCGTGATAGCGCGTCGGCAACGACATTTTGTTTCCCGGGTAAATAAGCAATGGTGACGTCAAACTCTGCAAGAATTTCAATTGCGCGGGCGCGTCGTCCATGAGGGTCCCTACCCTTAAATATGGACGTGAGGGGGGAATGATCAGTGTGCACTTCTATCTGATATCCCAAGATTAGCTCTCGAAAATGACGGAGGGCCCATGTGATACTGAGTAATTCACGGTCCGTCGTGTGATAGCGTTTTTCCGCTGAATTGAGGGCGCGACTTGCAAAAGCAATGGGCTGTGTCTTTCCAGAATGGCCATGTTTCTGGTGGAGTACTGCTCCGAGCCCGAGGTTTGAGGCATCAGTGGTGAGGACAAAAGGCAAACTGAAATCGGGGAAGGCTAAGAGTGGAGCCTTAATCAGTCGCGATTTAAGAGTTGTAAATGCGGCTTTTTCCTCGTTTGTCCACTGCCAAGTAGTATCCTTTTTAAGGAGATGGTTAAGCGGCGTCGCGATGGACCCGTAACCTTGAATGAACGGCCTGTAAAAACCTGAAAGGCCTAAAAATGACTTCAATTCCTTCTGGTTCTTAGGTGTTGGAAAGTCGGCAATGGCTTTAACTTTTGTATCATTAGGTGCAATACCTTTAGATGACAAGGTATGGCCTAAGAATTCTAACTTAGACTTGAAGAACTGACATTTGCTAGGTTGAATACATAATCCTGCAGTTGATAGCCTATTGAAAACCTGGCGCAATTTCTTCTCGTGTTCAGAGAGGGAGGGTGAGCAAATTAAAATATCATCTAAATACACGAGGACCTGATCATTAATTAATCCTGATAGTACAAGTGACATTAATCTGCTAAATGTGAGAGGGGAATTGCGAAGGCCAAAAGGACATACTAAAAATTCAAAGTGTCCCATATGAGTCGAGAAAGCCGTATATGGCACGCTTTCAGGAGCCATAGGAACTTGCAGGAAGCCTTTAGCAAGGTCAATAGTTGAAAAAATCTTATTATTAGAGTCCATGTCTTGCAACAACAATCTAAGATTAGGAATTGGGAATGGTTCTGGCACTGTTACTTTATTCAACTTGCGATAGTCGACCACTGGGCGGAAAGTATTATCCTTCTTTGGAACAAGGAGGAGGGGAGAGGCCCAGGGTGAATTGCTTGGTTGAATAAGATTCATGTCTAACATTGTTTTAACTTCCTTTTCCAAGGCCTGTCGCTTCGAATGAGGGATCTTATAACTCGGTATGTACGAAGGCTTAGCATCAGGCTCGAGGGTAATGGAGTGTTGAAGCAATGTTGTTTTTCCGATAGGACGGTCCTTGGTTGGCAGTACGCTTGGGAATTCTTTAAATAAGGTATTCAAAATATCATATCCTTCATGAAAATCTAAATCTTGCTTTAGAACATGATCAGAGCTCTGCTCATCAGGGGAAGATGATGTTGCAGAAAAAACAGGGGAGGGAACAGGTAAATCAAATTCGCAGATAGGCAATTCTGTGAATTCATAAGATATTACAGGTACACCAGCGTTAATAGTCAAAGGGGCCGGGGTAAGATTAAATACATGCACCTGACATCTATTAGCAGTGATATTATACAAGGAAGGTAATGTTGCACAACCTTTTACTCGTATATTATCAGGTAATATCAAAGCAGTACCATTTGCCGAAGGACAAGAAACGTCTATCAGTAGATCATGAAATGCCGGGATAGTAGTGGTAGCACTAGCTATAAACTTTGGAGCATTATCATTAGCGGTCCAAGATTTCGCACAGTCGTCAACGTGTTTTGCGCGCGAAGGTTTGCGTGATGCGGGTGCGCGCGCAGCGAGAGGAGAGGTGAAGCGAGGGCGGGTGGGAGGGGTAGGGGGGTGGTGGGTAGGAGAGGATGGGAAGTGAGGTGTAGACATGGTGTGACTATGGTCATGTGTGACTTCATAGATTGCCATTGCGGGTGTGAAAGGGTCGGCATGCGTCCATAGACAAGAGGGAGTCCTTAATAGGTAATTCTGACCATTAAAAGTAATGCTATTACTCCGAGGGTGGAGGGAAATTCCTGTACGGCATAAGAAATCATGACCCAACAAGAGGTGTCCGGGGGTAAAATTAGATTCTACAACGACAAACTTGTGAGCAAAAATTTCACTACCAAGAGAAATGTTAAGGACTTTGCTGCCTAAAGCTGATACCTTATCTCCTGTTATCCCGCAAATGGTGGTTTGACTCGGTTGCAATTCTAATGATAAATCAAAATTCCGCAAGGTATTCAACGAAACTACAGAACAAGAAGATCCTGTGTCTAAGAAGAAATATGCAGGCTTGTCATTCAATATAGATGGAAGCAATGGCGGTTGAGTGATATCATTAGGGATGCAACTAGTCGAGACAATGTGATGTGTTACCGGTATTGTGCTTGTAGTGTCGCCGTGTCTGGGTGTTTTTGGCTTTTCCCTAAAAAATGGCGGTTTGCTTGGCGTTGCTGGAGCAATTTGTATGTTTGATCCACCTGGTCAGGGAACGCCGAGCTCACTGCTCGGCCAAGGGTGTGAGCGCGTGCCGTGATAGGGACAGTACGGTGTCGAATAACATGAGTCGGCACCGTGACCTTTCGCACAACAATTAAAACACTGATCTCTGTCTGGTGCCCAATTTGTGACGCAAGGTTGTTTACGTCTGGGTACATGAGGTGAGTTAGATGACGGGGGAAAACGAGTTTTATGTCCCGTATTATATCTGTGAGGGGAGGTTTGTCTCGAGTGTTGTGTTTTCGTGTCTTGGTTGTGGAACCGCTGGTTAGGGTT
>NW_028234409.1:15822997-15825497 GCF_977035675.1 Penaeus japonicus | reverse complement strand
ATATACAACCGCACACATACGTACATACAACATACACACACAGTTCCAAACTCGATTGCATGTGTGTGTGTGTATCTTTCCAACCTTTATTTTTTCCTAGATAATTAGCCCGTTACTAGGACACAGACGAGTGACTGAATAGCTGAATAGCTCGTCCATGCGTGTACTCAGCTGCTGCAGATTTAACTAGAAAAGACAAACGAGTCTAAATATAGCACTCGACCTTTGGGAAGTATCATTGCAATCACTCTGCGGTCGACAACTTCATTTAGAATGACGTTGAAGGCAAAAAAGGTATGTCCATGATGATGTTTTTTTTTTCTTCCGTTAGAAAGAGAAAAACGAAAGAATGGAAAAAAATGGATGAAACTTTATTTTTACAATATATATATATTCTAGCTTTTTGACTTATTCATTTTATGCAATTTTTATTCGTTTGCAACCTGCGTCACATGAGCGAGATACGACAAAAAAGGACAAAGGACGGAGCAACAAGAGAAGGGAAGAGCAAATGAATATATATATATATATATATATATATATAATATATATATATATATATATATATATATATATATATATATATATATATATGCATACACAACACACACACACACACACACACACACACACACACACACACACACACATAATAATATATATCATAATATATATATATATATATATATATATATATATATATATATATATATATATATGTATATATATATATATATATATATATGCATACACACACACACACACACACACACACACACACACACACACACACACACACACACACACACACACACACACACACACACACACACACACACACACATATATATATATATATATATATATTTTTTTTTTTTCATCAGCCTGTAGGACGTAGGCCTCTCAAGAGGGTTATGGCCAGGTACCCCACCTACTGGCCCTAATTGCATCTTGATGGGGATATATATATATATATATATATATATATATATATATATATATATATATATATATATATATATATATATATATATATATGTGTGTGTGTGTAATAAAACACTGCCAAAAAATGAAAGGAAAAAACTCGCGACGTTTCGAACTTTTTAAAGAAAGTTCCTCATTAGGCGTCGCAAGTTTTTCCTTTCATTTTGTGGCAGCGTTTTATTATATCTGTTATGTGCACTTCACTGTGTTTTTTTGTGATATATATATATATATATATATATATATATATATATAATATATATATATATATATGTATATGTATATGTATATATATATATATATATATATATATATATATATATATATATTTACATACATAAATACATACGTACATACTTACGCCCACACATCTATACACACACACACACACACACACCTGTATGAAAATTTGTACGTGTATGCTTTTCGTGAAGCGAGAGACATAGAAACAAAGAATGAAAAAAATGAAGGCAGAAAAAAATGTCTTTGCTTTTAGGACGTTAAAAATCCTGTTTGCAGACAACCAAGCCACTCAAAGGGCCTGGCATACGTAGCATATGCCGTATGCGTGAGACCCTCAGGGAAAAAAAAGCATTCTGTAAGGAGAGCATCTCGCATACAGATAACTTACCCTTATGAAAACAGGTTAGAATTTATGATTATTCTTTGAGTTAATCAGATTTTAAAAAAGCTACATACGTCTAAAACTGATCTTTGCATCTGGCTGGTGATGCACTGAGGTGATGTGGTGTGCGTGTGTGTTTGTGTGTGTATGTGTGTATGTGTATGAGTATGTGTGTGTGCGTGTGTGAGAGAGAGAAAGAGAGGGAAGTCTGAGGACCGCCAGCATCCACTCAATACTTCCAAGGATTAAAACATGTTGGAAAAAGGTTTTGTCGAATATGAAGGAGAAGATGGCGATAACGACGGCGATGATGACAAAGAAGAGGAGGATGAGGAATAATAAAAAAAGAAAAGGAAAATAATAGAAAAAGGAAAAGAAAAGTAAAAAAAAGAAAGAAAGAAAAAAAAAGAACACTAAGAGTATTTCTGAGGTCTTACTCTTCGCGAAGATTAGACATCCAACTGAGTCTAAATTTGACAACAACAAAAACAACAAGGAAATTCAGAATTGAATGAAAAGAATAACCCGAGACTATACTTACTCTAACCAGAGTCCTACATATTCACAGAAATAAGCAATCGTTATCAGACCTGCATATGTTCTATATTCGAGTAAAATGATGAAACATGAAAATGTCCAAAATGTCACAACAACTCCAACATGCGCAGCGCCAGCACAAATTCCCCACAAATTATGTTTCTGACTGTTATTCAAATATCTAGGCCGCATATAAATCCTTCAGTTTTATGCTGTCTCTCTTTCAGAATAGAATAGTCCCGTGGTTCTTTTGGAAGATTTATTACATAGGCCTTTGCTAGACTTCGCTTTCTCTGTTTCAAAGATTTTAGTCGAAAAAAATGTATATTTATAGGTAGAAAAAGGTGCTTCCGA
>NW_028234409.1:15800497-15802997 GCF_977035675.1 Penaeus japonicus | reverse complement strand
ACATAAAAGAATGACTAGCACAAACATACTTTTGTATCATAACGAATATGTTGTGCGCCGCTCCGCCATTCTGAACTAAAACCCGTCTGAAGCGCCGCGCAAGGTGCACTGGCGCCCGTCTTGCGGCCCATATCTATCTAACGGGATAGTAATGCTATATTTAAGATGATAATAACAATAATGATAATGATGGGGATAACGTAATTAGTAATGACAATATTAATTGTAATTATGATAAACAATGATAGTAGAGATAATGATGATAATGATAATCACATCAGTGATGATGATAATAATAATGATGATGATGGTAATGATAATGATGTTAATGATAATGATAATGATGATAATGATATTAATGATGAGGATAATGATAATGATATTAATGGTGAAGATAATGATAATGATAATAATGATGATAATGAAATTATGATAATGTAATAATGGTAATAATGATAAGGATAGTAATAATTATATCAACTAAACAACAGCAACAATACATACTTTGATATTAATGATAATGATGATGAAATCGCTGTTATCATGATTTTGTTTTAATCAATATTGTTTTCATCATATCTACTATCATTATTATCATCATGATAATGATCATTATCACATCGTCGCCATCAACATCCTCATCATCATCATCACTATCATAATCACTATAATTTCCATCCTTATTTCTATCATTATGACTATTGATCGTCGACATTTCTTCTTCAGCAAACCATTATTGTGTAATTTTTCTGCTTTGATAATCATGTTTGCCCAATATGTATTCAACATATAGGAAGGCGAGCAGCAGCGAACTGACTAGGAACAAGCATAAGTAATTTTAATCCCGCAGCCACGTTGCTGGGAAAAAGAAACAAAGCAATTTTTTTTTTTTTTTTTTTTTTTTTTACTTAACAGAGTAGTGCGAGTATTCAATTTCTTGCGTGATAACAAAGGAAAATCATCAGTGACGTAATTCAACCGCGTTACATACGGTCTATGCTTCGTGGCCATGAATCGTAGTTCGAGTGCTTCTTTTCCCAATTTCCTTTTAAGAAAATATAAGAAAGGAACAAGAGTAAAAATAAGGAAGATAGAATAAAGAGATAATGAAAATCCTGGAAGTATGAAGAATTATGACATTAATGAAGAAGAAAGAATGATAAGTTGCCATTTTTCATTGGAAGTTGGTTGTGTATTTGTGGAACCAATGGCCTGTGTTCGCACAGTCATAAAGATATTGTAACGCAAAAGTCGTTATACTTTCTTATATTTGTCTTACGGTGACTTTTTGCAACAATGACGTATCAAAAATGATATATTAATAGTAGAACTGTTGCGTTAGTAGCTTTGTCCATCACTTGGATTCCAGCTATGATGCTAACAAAGACGTATCAAAACTGATATATTTTTATATTGTTTCAACTATTATAAATATATAGAAATATATGATATATATTTTATATCAGATATATATAGATGATGTTCAAACACATCAAATATATTTACACCAAAAATTTACACGCAAATGTACACCCATATATTTATGTATATATAAAAATTTATATATATAGTATATGTATATATATATATATATTTTGTATACTTGACTATAATATAAAACGTATCACAACTGATATATTAATAGATATTATAGATATATAATAATATATATCTATATATATATATATATATATATATATATATATAGAATATATATATATACAATACATATAAAATATAATATACAATCGCACACTTACCACCCACACACTCACACATGTACAACACATAGAGTCATAGTACGTGATATAAATATTATAAAAATTTTATATATTTAAATATTATATATATATATATATATATAATATTTATATATATATATATATATACATATATATATATATATAAATATATATATGTAAATTATATATATATATATAATATATATATATATATATTAAATATATATAATTTATATATATATATAATATACACACAGCGATCACACACCCACACACTCACACACACCCACACCACACCACAACACTCCAACACATATGTAATATATTTAGATATGTATATATATATATAAAAGAGCATATATATTAGTTGTACTAAGTATATGATAGTATATGATTAGATATTATATGTTTAATAATATCTTATATAAATGGTCTTTATTATATATATATAAATATATAATATATATAAAATATAATACATTAAAAAAATAAATATATATATATAGATAAATAAATATCAATACAACTATAATATCACATATATAGATATATTTATATAATATATATACATATATATAAATCTATAATATATATATTATTCCTAATATTATTGTAAAAAAATTTAAATATATCAATAAATAATATATAAAAATACAAATATATATATATATATATATATTGATATAGGTAAGATATATATATAATATAGAGATAGGTAATAATTGATATATAATAGAATATATATATATAAATATACA
>NW_028234409.1:15780497-15782997 GCF_977035675.1 Penaeus japonicus | reverse complement strand
GAGAGGGAAGGGGGGAGGGGGAGGGGGAGGGGGGGGGGGGGGGGGAGGGGGAGGGGGAGGGGGAGGGAGAGGGAGAGAGAGAGAGAGATAGATAGAGAGAGAGAGAGAGGGAGACAGAGAGAGAGAGAGAGAGAGAGGGGGGGGGAGAAAATCGGCATGCTTTGAATAGCACGAATCCTTTGTGCAACAAACACATGTGTGACATCATGCAGTAGAGCTATTTTTTAAAAGAGAAAATGTTGTTTTATAAACTTTAGCATAATCAATATTGATTCACTTTAGTAAAAAGACACGAGATGTTCCAGGTGTAACCCTAAAGACTAATCAACAATGTGATTAACATCATTATGTAGATTTTTTTATTGGTTATCTTGTAATTTGATTAAAAAAACAAAAAAACAAAAACAAACAAACAAACAAACAAAAACAGGAAAATTATGTGATATTGTATTCCACTAAACAGAGCTATCTTGATTTAAATTGTCTGTCTGTCTATCTGCCCGTCTCTCTCTCTCTCAGTGCCACTCTTCCTCCTCTTCCTTCCCTCTTTTTCGCACTCATTGCTCAACCTCCTCCAAGAGCCTTCATATCATTAACGCAGCCATCTTCACAGCCTCTCTCGCAGCCCTCCTCACACGCTTCCAAAGAGCCTTCTCTCACATTTGGAACTTTTCCTTGTACTAACGACTGTCCTTCGCACTTAGGATATTTCCTCGGACATAAGAGACCCCCTTTTCCCTCCCCGTCAACCTTCCCCTCTCCCCCTCTCTCCCTCTCCCTCTCCCGCTCATTCTCCATCTCTTTCTTCCTTCCTCCTTCTATCTTTTTGTATTCTTCTATTTTACCTTCTTCCTCCGCCTCTCACACCTACTTGAAACTTTCATTCACATTAAAGACTTTTCCTCACTTGTATTACTTTGTTTTACACTCATGACCTACCCGTTAATCTTTGACTTTTCTAACACTTAAGACCTTACCTCCGACTCATGACTTTCCCTCATACTTGGGGTCTTACCTCACACTTGATGCTTTCCTTCATACTTCAGATTTTCTCTCACGAGTAAGTTTTTTTTTTCCTCATGCTTAAGACCGTTTCTCACACTTGACCTTACCTCACACGCGTGACCTTTCTTGACAATTAAGACCTTTTTTGCCCTTCCCCACAAGTCTGACCTTCTTTTCTCTCAACACTGTTCCTTATATCTTCATTCACATTTTCCTTTTCAATCTGTAGAAATAAACCCATTCACTAATACTATAAGACTACGAGAAGAATTAGATTTGGGTGTGATTTAGACAGTAAGAAAGCTGACTAATATTCACAATGAGTGGATTTCTGGGGTCGTGTCATATCATCAAAGAAATGTTATATGACTCTACATCTCGGTGGAAGCTTCACGGATAGAGAAGTATAGCCAAGTAAGTAAACTTTAGGATGCATGTCTTGTTTCCTGCTGTGACTGTGTGACTGTTGAGAATATCGAGCATAAAACGAAAGTTCTTCGTCTGATTCAGCTGCACGGTTAAAGAGAATTAGGCTAATTTCTAACCGACCGATGCAAAAAACTGCTAGAGGAGCATTCACTTCCTTCGGTCTGATCCCTACGCTCTCCCATAACCGGAGACCGTTTTCTTCATTCCGAAAATACAATAAAAAGGTCTAAATGAGACTGAATAACTTTAAGAGCGCAAGAGATGTATTTTTACGTTGTTAAAGATATTTAGTGTTAGCCATGCCTCTTCCCACAAATATCTTCATGCAGGACATCTTCCATGAGCATACTGGCCCGTGGCTCGGCAAGTGTTACGGTCTTAATCCTATACAGAACCTCTGGGATAATCAGTACACTTTTAGGAGCCAGAATTAGAAGGAATATCGTGACAGTTGGATCGCATAAGAAATTAGAGTGAGCTTAGAATGTCCCTCGACGGAAGCAGGAACATATATGTACTCACATCTCGTTAACTGTGAAACTGCGTGACTTCACTGAAAAAGGTAGGTGGAGAGGGTTCTCGTTTTTTTTCGAAAGCCTTCATTTTTTAAATATTTTATAATGTTACAATTTTAGATCTTCCTGTATATCGTGTACAATTATATGTTTTTGTTTTTCATTGCGTAATATTTTCCCTGTTAAGTTGAGTTATACCTGAATATATCAAAATGCAAAAGGATATTTTAAACTGCCTTGAATAGAAACACAAAAATTTAAATACAGATACTATCTTATTCTATCACCTTGAAGAAATTTAAAGCTTGGGACAGGTTGAGTACAAACAGGTGATAGGAAGATTTGCTCTTGGAATGACGATGCTTTAATAATGAAGCATCTAATGATAATAAGACACTACTAAATCTCAGCTCATTAATTCTTAATACATATTTCATCTCGGGTCATAAGTAAATTTATCGTTTTTTTCCTCTCTCTCTGTCTCTCTCTCTCTCTTTCTCTCTCTTTCTCTCTCTCTCTCTCTTTCTCTCTCTCTCTCTCTCTCTCTCTCT
>NW_028234409.1:15756448-15761448 GCF_977035675.1 Penaeus japonicus | reverse complement strand
AATTATAATGAAAATAATGATAATTATAATGAAAATAATGATAATTATAATGAAAATAATGATTATAAAAATAATGATAATTATAATGAAAAAAGATAATTATATTGAAGATGATTATAATGAAAATAATGATAATTATAATGAAAATAATGATAATTATAATGAAAATAATGATAATTATAATGAAAATAATGATAATTATAATGAAAATAATGATAATTATAATGAAAATAATGATAATTATAATGAAAATAATGATAATTATAATGAAAATAATGATAATTATAATGAAAATAATGATAATTATAATGAAAATAATGATAATTATAATGAAAATAATGATAATTATAATGAAAATAATGATAATTATAATGAAAATAATGAAGATTATAATGAAAATAATGAAGATTATAATGAAAATGATGATAATTATAATGGAAATAATGAAGATTATAATGAAAATGATGATAATTATAATGAAAATAATGATGATTATAATGAAAATCATGATAATTATAAAGAAAATGATAATTATTATAATAAAAAACTGATAATTATAATGAAAATAATTATGATTATAATGAAAAAAGAATAATCATATTGAAGATGATTATAATGAAAATTGCAATTATAATGAAAATGATGATTATCATGAAAATGATGATTATCATGAAAATGATGATTATCATGAAAATGATGATTATCATGAAAATGATGATTATCATGAAAATGATGATTATCATGAAAATGATGATTATCATGAAAATGATGATTATCATGAAAATGATGATTATCATGAAAATGATGATTATCATGAAAATGATGATTATCATGAAAATGATGATTATCATGAAATGATGATTATCATGAAAATGATGATTATCATGAAAATGATGATTATCATGAAAATGATGATTATCATGAAAATGATGATTATCATGAAAATGATGATTATCATGAAAATGATGATTATCATGAAAATGATGATTATCATGAAAATGATGATTATCATGAAATTGACGATTATCATGAAAATGACGATTATCATGAAAATGACGATTATCTTGAAAATGACGATTATCATTAAAATGACGATTATCATGAAAATGATGATTATCATGAAAATGATGATTATCATGAAAATGATGATTATCATGAAAATGATGATTATCATGAAAATGATGATTATCATGACAATGATGATTATCATGGAAATTATCATTATCGTGAACATGATTATCGTGAACATGATCATTATCGTGAACATGATCATTATCGTGAACATGATCATTATCTTGAACATGATCATTATCATGAACATGATCATTCTCATGAACATGATCATTCTCATGAACATGATCATTCTCATGAACATGATCATTCTCATGAACATGATCATTCTCATGAACATGATCATTCTCATGAACATGATCATTCTAATGATCATTCTCATGAACATGATCATTCTCATGAACATGATCTTTCTCATGAACATGATCATTCTCAAGAACATGATCATTCTCATGAACATGATCATTCTCATGAACATGATCATTCTCATGAACATGATCATTCTCATGAACATGATCATTCTCATGAACATGATCATTCTCATGAACATGATCACTCTCATGAACAAGATCATTATCATGAACATGATAATTATAATGATAAGTTGTTAATCATAATGAAAATGATAATTATGATGAAAATGATCTTTATAATGAAAAGTTGTTAATTATAATGCAAATGATAATTATAAAAATTAATAATCCTAATCATAAAAGTGTATGAATGAAACTGAATAGTTTGTGTTGTGAAACTATTCAGTCTCATTTATTCCCTTTTATTCATTTGTCAAAATGAACTCGGTTAATCCTAATCATAATTGAAATCAATATGAAAATAATGATAATTACCAAGATAATGATAATTATTAATATGAAAATAATAATAACTACCATGATAACGATAATGAATGATACTAAAATAATAATGATTAATATGAAAATAATGATGATTGATATGATTAATATGAAAATGATAATGATTAATATGAAAATGATAATGATTAATATGAAAATGATAATGATTAATATGAAAATGATAATGATTAATATGAAAATGATAATGATTAATATGAAAATAATAATGATTAATATGAAAATAATAATGATTAATTCGAAAATAATAATGATTAATATGAGCATACAAATTATTATTATGAAAATAATAATGATTAATGTAGAAATGATAATGATTGATATAAAAATAATACTGAAAAACATAAAAAATATATTTATATAATTGATATGGAGGAAATGATATTTGATATAAAAAAGATAATTAGTATAATAATAAGGATATCTCATATGAAAACAATGATAACTTATATGATTTTAATAATAATGGAAATCGGGACAATTCTCATAAAACAACAACTTCGTTGATATTCACTGTAGTCCAGGGTATTTTTTCCCAGTGATGTAGTGAGTTATGCATCTACCTAGGAAATTATGATTTTTATATATGCTATAAGCTTTATGATTTCTCTCGACTCTTTTTGAAGCCCAGGTGATGTAATTGAGAAATTCATTTTCCGAGGATAGGTTTACCTTGCCAGATCCAGGCGAGAAACACAAACCAGCATAAAAAATAACGACTTTGTGAACCTTTAATAATGAAAAACAGTGTTATCCATATACTGAGGAAAGACTCATCTGGGCTGATTCAGAGGAAATTGTACGTAGTTCAATTGTACCGTAGTACAATTGAACCTTTCCCAGTGATATAGTAAGTTAGTCATCTACCGAGGGAAGAGTATTCTGGGCTAATTCAGAGGATATTGTATAGTTATATAATTTCCATAATTGCTATATAGGTTTAAGGATTTCCCTACTTATAAGAATCTGATAATTATCATACCCGCTCTCCCAGTATGAGATATACAAATAGAATCAAACAACGAGTTCGTGGATATAAATTGTACCCCAGGTGAACCTTTCCCAGTGATGTAGTTGAGTCATTCATCTTCCGTGGAAAGGTTCATCTGGGCTGTTTCAAAAGAGATATACACAAACCAGCATCAAATTACGACTTCATGAGTATTTACTGTAGCCTAGGTGAACCTCTCCCAGTGATGTAGTTCAATCATTCATCCTCCGAGGAAAGGTTCATCTGGGCTGATTTAGAAGAATTTGTATGAAGATATTTATCATAGCGCAGGTAAACCTTGTGATGTAGTGAGCGTTTCATCTGCCGAGGAAACTATGTAATATCTTTTTCGTAATATCTGTTATATAAGTTTCATAGAAATTGATGGTCTCAAGAGGGGTTCACCTGGGTTGATGGAGATAAGTGTAAAAGGGATATCGTGGATATTTAATGCATAGCATATCATTGGATTTGGACAAGTGCTGTATCTAGTCATGCTAAATCACTCGGTGAACTTTTCCCATTATTGTAGTGCGTTATACAAAGGAAACGTCACAGCTGGTCTGATTCATAGGATGATGATATCCTTTTCATAATCTCTACGACGTTTCTTTGAAGCCCGAGTGAACCTTTCCCAGTGATATAATAAGTAATTCATCGTCCTAAGAGGGGATCACCTGGTCTGATGAATATAAAAGTATAAAAGACATATCGTGGATATTAGATGTAAAGCTGATCATCAGATTTGGACAAGTGCTTTGTCTAGTCATGGTAAATGAAAATCATGAACTACATACGCACTCTCCCAGTCTGAGATATACAAAGTGGCTTCAAACAACGCCTTCGTGGATATTCACTGCTGCCCAGGTGAACCTTTCCTAGTGATGTAGTTGAGTCATTCATTTTCCGAGGAAAGGTTCATCTGGCCTGATTCAGAGGAAATTGGATGGTGCTTTCTACATTGTCTACTCTTAAACAGGAATGAAGGAGTGAGATCATTCCTAATAACCCGTCCCAATTGATAATTATACATTCCCATCCCGAGTTCCTACATATCCTTATCTATGTACTCTAACGACAAGCTTTAGACCAATAAAGATAAATGTAATTAGTCCTAATTGAATAATATTAAATAATCTATTCATAAATGTAATAGATATCGATTTCCTTCATGAAAATTATTACAAATGCTTCATGATTTTTATCTTCGACGCTACCTTGAAGACCTTAAAACTCCGTAATTTATCGACCAGCATTAAACAACGACTTCTTGGATATTGACTGTAGCCCAGGTGAACCTTTCCCAGTGATGCAGTAGTCATTCATATTCTGAGGAAAGGTTCATCTAGGCTGATTCAATGAAAATCGTATGAAGATTCTTGCAGTGTCTCCTATTTATGCTGAGATCATTCCTAATAACCCGTCCCGATTACACATTTCCAGCCCGAGTTCCTACATAATTAAATGCTCTAACGACATGCTAAGTTTGATAAATAACGAACCATGCCGTTGAATAATAGTAAATTATTTATCAATTAATATTATCAAATATAATAATGATCATATGATCATATTTATGATTTCTATCTTTGATGCTTCATTGAAACCCAAATTAACCTTACTCAGTGATATAATATCTTCATGGCTCATGAAGATAGATAAAAAGTAAAGTAAATATTACTAATGAGAAGTATACCTTATTTTCTGAGCGTCAAGTAGAACTTTTGAATAGCTCGGAAATTTTGTAGAAATACTAAAAAAGAGAAAGGAACCGGGAAATGAATACACATATGTATGTATATATGTACTTATATACATATAAATACTTATGTATATATATATATATATATATATATATATATATATATATATATATATATATATATATATATATATATATATATAACCCAGGTGAACCTTGTGATGTAGTGAGTTCTTCGTCTACTGAGGAAACTATATGATATCCTTTTCGTAATATCTGTTATATAAGTTTCATAGTAATTGATGGTTCCAAGAGGGAATACCTGGGTTCAAGTATAAAAGAGATATCGTGGATATTAGATGCA
>NW_028234409.1:15752946-15756348 GCF_977035675.1 Penaeus japonicus | reverse complement strand
GTGATCATAATGAATTGATGTTAGTGATTATAATGAAATGATGATGGTGATTATAATGAATTGATGTTAGTGATTATAATGAATTGATGATAGTGATTATAATGAATTGGTGATCATGAAAATCATAATGAATAGATGATCATGATAATCATAATGAATTGATGATCATGATAATCATAATGAATTGATGATCATGATAATCATAATGAATTGATGATCATGATAATCATAATGAATTGATGATCATGATAATCACAAAAAATTATGATCATTATAGAAAATTTCCAAAAAAAAAAAATGAAATTGATGATCATGAATAATCATAATGAATTGATCATGATAACATAATATTGATATGATAATCATAATGAATTGATCATGATAATCATGATGAATTGACGATCATGATAATCATAATGAATGAATGATCATGATAAACATTATGAATTGACGATCATGATAATCATAATGAAATTGATAAGATAATCATAAAGGAATTGATTATCATGATGATCATAATGAATTGAATATCATGATGATCATCATGATTATGGCTCCATGTTTAATCCATAAAAATTATCATCAATGATAACATAATGACTTAATCATATAATCATAATGAATTGATGATCATGATAATCATAATGGATTGGCGATCATGATAATCATAATGAATTGACGATCATGATAGTCCTAATGAATTAACGATCATGATAGCCCTAATGAATTAACGGTCATGATAGTCCTAATGTATTAACGATCATTATAATCAAAATGAATTGATGATCATGATAATCATAATGAATTGATGATCTTGATAATCACAAAAAATGATGATCATTATAATCACATAAAATGATGATCATTATAATCAAAATGAATTGATGATCATGATAATCATTATCAATTGATGATCATGATAATCATTATCAATTGATGATCATGATAATCATTATCAATTGATATATCATGATAATCATTATCAATTGATGATCATGATAATCATTATCAATTGATATATCATGATAATCATTATCAATTGATGATCATGATAATCATTATCAATTGATGATCATGATAATCATTATCAATTGATGATCATGATAATCATAATGATTTATGACATGATAATCATTATCAATTGATGATCATGATAATCATTATCAATTGATGATCATGATAATCATAAAAAAGGGAAATGATGATCATGATATCATAATGAACTGATGATCATGATAATCATAAATGATTGATGATCATAAAATCATAATGAATTGATGATCATGATAATCATAATGAATGGATATCATTGATAATCATAATGAATTGATGTATCATGATAATCAAAATGAATTGATGATCATGATAATCATTATCAATTGATATATCATGATAATCATTATCAATTGATGATCATGATAATCATTATCAATTGATGATCATGATAATCATTATCAATTGATGATCATGATAATCATTATCAATTGATGATCATGATAATCATTATCAATTGATGATCATGATAATCATTATCAATTGATGATCATGATAATCATTATCAATTGATGATCATGATAATCATTATCAATTGATGATCATGATAATCATTATCAATTGATGATCATGATAATCATTATCAATTGATGATCATGATAATCATAATGAATTGATGATCGTGATAATCATAATGAATTGAGAATCATGATAATCATAATGAATTGAAGGTCATGATAATCATAATGAATTGAGGTTCATGATAATCATAAAGAAAATGATGATCACGATAATCATAATGAAAATGATGATCATTTTAATAAAGGATTGAGATCATTCCTAATAACCCATACCGATTTGCAATTATGCATTCCCATTCCGAGTTCCTACATATGCTTATATGTGTGCTCAATTGCGATAATAACAAATAACCTATTCATTTATAGATATTGATTTTCTACTTTATAATTGTTATATATGCTTCATGATATTTCTAAAAGAAAACCCAAGGTGAGTTATTGTTTGATGCTGGTTTGTATATCTCATCTGAAAGATATGATATGATATCGAATGAATGAATAATATCAAATCTGATATGCTATACATATAATATCTACGAACCTCACCCAGTGATGTAGTCATTCATCTACCGAGGGAAGGTTCATCTGGGCAGATTCAGAGGAAATTGTATAATGATATCCTTCTCATAATCCCTTTCAATTAAGTTTCATTATTCCTCTACGACGCTTCTTTGAAGTCCAGGTGAACCGTACCCAGTGGTGACACTGGGTAATTCATCGTTCATAGAGAAGGATCACCTGGGCTGAAGAAGATAAATATGATGTAATCCTGGATATTAGATATCAGATTTCGATTTCAACGAATTCTATATCTAGTCGTAGTAAGTGAAAATCATGAACTACATACACATTCTCCCAGTCTGAGATATACAAACCAGCATCAAATAATACCTTATCAAGATGTATCTATCAACCTCTATACATCTATCAAGATGTATCTATCAACCTCTGTACATCTATCAAGATGTATCTATCAACCTCTATACATCTATCAAGATGTATCTGTCAAGATCTATCTACCTCTATACATCTATCAAGATGTATCTATGAAGATCTATCTATCAACCTCTATACATCTATCAAGCCGGGTATCTATCAAGATTTATATATCAACCTCTATACATCAATCAAGATGTATCTATCAACCCCAATACATCTATCAAGATGTATCTATCAACCCCAATACATCTATCAAGATGTATCTATCAACCTCTATACATCTATCAATATCTATCAACCTCTATACATCTATCAATATCTATCAACCTCTATACATCTATCAATATCTATCAACCTCTATACATCTATCAATATCTATCAACCTCTATACATCTATCAATATCTATCAACCTCTATACATCTATCAAGATCTATCTATCACCTTTTATACATCTATCAAGATTTATCTATCAACCTTTATACATCTATCGAGATGTATCTATCACCCTTTATACATCTATCAAGATGTATTTATCCACCTCTATACATCTATCAAGATCTATCTATCAACCTCTATACATCTATCAACTTCTATACATCTATCAAGATCTATCAACCTCTATACATCTATCAAGATCTATCAACCTCTATACATCTATCAAGATCTATCAACCTCTATACATCTATCAAGATGTTTCTATGAACCTCTACATCTATCAAGATGTATCTATGAACCTCTATACAACTATCACTTTACATTCACTTTACAAAAAGATAATTATTTCATAGCGGCAAATGTAGATATAGGTATTGAATGTCTCTTGATCGGAATTGGATTCTGATCTATCGAAACGCATTATCTACATGTTTTGTGCTATGCAGTTATTCA
>NW_028234409.1:15742946-15747946 GCF_977035675.1 Penaeus japonicus | reverse complement strand
TATAATACGATATATATGATATGTATATATATAACCCATGGTGACCCTTATGATGTAGTGAGTTATTCATACTGACTGAGGAAATCTATATGATATCCTTTTCGTAACTTAATCTGTGCAAATATAATTTTCATAGTAATTGATGGTTCCAAAAAGAGATATCGCGGACTATTAGATGCATAGCGTAACGAGTAATTGATCGTCCGAAGAAGGAATAACCATTGCACATATATAATAAAATATATAACAAGTACAAGCATTTATTAGTAAACAGGGTTATATTATATTTCACGAGGTGGAGTGAAATTTGAAATAGATAGCGCGAAAATTCTATAGCATAAGAGCCCGAAAAACCGAAAGGACTGGGGAAATAATGGGGGATTTAATCATTTCCAGAGTAATTGTAATTTTTCATTCTTTTTAGATCTTTGTTTTTGTTTTTATTCTTGGTATCTTTATATGTTGTTGTAAATTAATCTCCGTGGTATATGGAAAAAGTTATCATGAGTATTAGTAAGTACTTCTTTGTATTGAATAATGAATTCCCCCATCAGTAACAGAGTGTTAGTAGCTGACCCCAGGAATCTGGGCACACTATATTTGTACTTCAAGATTGTTTTTTTTTCTATTTTTAACCGAGGGAGATAGAAGAATTCATGGTAAGTGGACTAAAAGCGTTATTGCCAGTTCTACGCAGGTCCATCACTGCTGGCCGTATTGTAGTCCCAGCACTATTTTTATATATTAATACTCACCTCTGACTCACCACATATAAAATTGGACATATGTATACATTACACAAATATAGTTAATAAATGTTTAATCTATGAATAATTATAAATTAAATGCTGATGATAGATTAACTTATTTTTTAAGTTTCATTGTGTTATATTGATTACATCTATACAGTGAAAATTATGTAATATAATAAAATAATAATAATAATAATCTAAGTTAATTAATATCTCGAGAACCATATAACAATTCATACTATATTTGATATCTACACAATTATTTATGAGTATTAAATGACTCATTTATTTCTCATTTCACTCCTAATGCGTATCACATGCGTGATATCATGATAATGTATATATATATTTTTTTCATGATACGTATTTTATATCAGTACGATCACCACGGAAGCCAATCGCACGTTTAATAATTGATCCTGTACATATATAGAGCTGGGAACAAACTGCGTATAAAATATATGATGTAGGACCAATAATAGAAGGATCCATATATATTGTCTATCAAGATGAATGATAGTAAATATATTTTTCTGAGTTCTATATAACAATATTGATTTCCTTCATTATATTTGTTATATAATTAAAATATGAAAAATTGAACTTACTGATTGATTGTGACTCATATTCAAGGTTATGCATGACTACATTAACACGCGGGTAAGTCATGTCAATTTATAATCAAGTTTACGTTGTGCATTGCAGGGGGGAGAATTGAGGCTAACCGTTAATTTTGTCAGATTCCTCGCTTTTTACATTTATCAGTTAAATTTTAACATAATAACATTCGCAGTAACACTGTGTATAACATAACATCTGAGTGTGTATGTATGAATAGTTCAGAATTTAAAAAAAGTCTATCGTAAGGACTATGGTACATCACTTGTCTAAATTCTGGATGGTTGATGCAAAACATATCCTTTATCCACGATATCTCTTACACTTTTCATTTACCTCCATCAGGCCCAGGTGATCCCCTCTGTAGGTCCGAATTGAATTACTTGTTACATAACGCACAATCATAGAGAGAGGTTCACCTGGGCTTCATAATTTTTTTTAGCGTCGCAGAGAAATCTATAACAACTAGGTCATAAAAGGTATTATGAAAAGGATTTATTATGCGCCATTACTATTTTCCTCTTGCCAATCAGCCCCAGAATAACGCTCATTCATTCGCTCATTGGAAAGTGCGTTGTAAACTAGGGCTTACAATGAGAATAACTTCGATTCAGATTCTTCTAAATTAGCCTGAAGATGAGCCTTTCCTCTATAGCGGGCTTACTAAAACGACATGCTTCTATACTAATAATAATTCCAATATAAATAGTTTTTTTAAAGAGAAAGAGAATACCAGGTACTTCATTTATGTTTATATTGATATATTATATAAGCGATGTGATGAGTCTATTCATCTTATCCGATTGTGATATATTCCGTCTGGAATATATCACAAACATGTGATTTAAATTGACATTCATTTTTGTCTTCGTAATGACTATTCTATCCCTATACTTCCATCGATTGTTCTCTGCTACGCTACTGAAATTATGACAGCCCAGTGATGTTCACCATTGACAATTATATATATCCCAATATATTATATATATATATATATTTTATATCTCCATATATATATATATATAAATTATATATTATATTATATATATACTCATATCGCATATATATATATACACATACACATATACATATACATATACAATTATAACATATGTAACAGAGTTACAATATACAGTATACATATACCATATTGACATATACATATACGCATCGCTATCTCTAGGTTTTGAGTCCTATCAACAAATGGCCAGATCAAACCAAATGACGTAGATATTTCCACGTTAGCCGAGGTGTGGAGAAATATTTCCCTATGGATGTAGTTGAGACCATTAAGTCTTTCGAGGGCAACGGTTTCATCTAGGCCTGATTCAGAAGAATACACGTAGTTGATGAGCTTTCATAATACTTGTTTATATATGGTTTCTATGAGGTGCTGATAATGATGTGAATGTGAGTGAAAGAAAAGATATCGTAGATATTGATATGTATAGCAGTCATATTCAAGATTGCGATATATATTCATTCATCTCGAAATCAAAATCATAGCATATCATTGCAGATGAGATATATTAAAACGCATGTATCAAAACATAACTTGGTGGCATATTCAGATTGTAGCCCAGGTGAAACCTCACTCGCTCAGTGATAGCCTTGTCAGCTCATCTACCAAGGTGAAGGGTTCCATACACCTGGGCTGGCTCAGTGAGATTATTTACAAACCAAGCATCATGTACTGTGGCTAATGAAGATAATGTAGTATGTATAAAAGAGCACATCTGGAGTCTTTAGAAGGAAAAAGCTTAACATCCAGTTTTGGAATATACGAGGATTGAGTATCATAGTGCATGCGTAAGATGAAAGATCATGAACGTATAAACGCACTCCCCCAGTTCTGAGAGTATATATAAACCAAGCATTGATAAGACATAGCGACCCTCGTGATATTCGTTGTATGCCAGTTTGTGAACCTCCCCGTGATGCAGTCATCCATCTACCGAGGGAAGGTTCCTCTGGGAGTTCAGATTGAGATATACAAACCAGCATCAGACACAGTAAACTTGAGTGCAGAATAAACATTTTAGCCAAGGTGAATCATGTCGCAAGCGATTGTAGTCATTCACTCTACCTCGAGCGAAAGTTCATTTGGCTGACAGTTGATATATACTAACCTCAGCACTCAAAAATACAACGCTCGTTGGGAATCATTGTAGCCCAGGGTGAACCTCACCAGTGATGCAGAGTCATTCATCTACCAAGGTGAAGTTTATCTGGGTTGACTCAGATCGAGCACTATACAATAGACCAGCATCATCTTGTTGATATTAGATGTAAATACTCATCAGTTCTTGGACGAGCGCTGTAATAGTCATAATGCCGTAAATGACTTAAATATGAACTACATTCGCTCACTCTACTCCCAGTCGTACGAGATATATAAACCGCATCTACTCGACATCTCGTGGATAATCATTGATTTATATTCAACAACATCATAAATAGCGGCCTTCGCGGATATTCATCGTACGCCCAGGTGACCGTTCCCTGTCAGTGATGTCGTTATTCATTACGACGGTAAGGTTATACCGGGACCTAATCAGATGAGATCTACACAAAGCCAGCATCAAACAACTCACTTTCGTGGCATATTCATTGTTAGCACAGGCGTGACGAATCACCCAGTGATGTAAGCATTCATCTACCAGAGCGGGGTAAGGTTCAATCGGGCCTGACTCCAGATGAGATATACAAACGCAGCTCTCACAATTAATATTCGTGGATATTCAATTGTAGCCCCGAGGTGAACTCACCCAGAGTGATGTATTCAAATTCATCTACCCCAGGGAAGTTCATCTGGGTCTGAATCAGAGGAAAATTGTTTAATATCCTGATCTCCATAATTTCTATCATATACAGTTCATAGCGATACCCTCTAGATGTAAAAAATATATCATTGCAGATTTGGACGATTGTTGTATCCTAGCTATCGGTAAAATGAAAATCATGACTACACCCCTACACCGACTCTCCCAGTCTGGAGATGAGATCATCAAACCAGCATCAGATGAACAATAACATCGTGGATATCTCCTAGTAGCCCAGGTGAACCCCTCTCCCTACGTGATGTGGTAGACGTCCATCATATCAGCGAGTGAAAGGTTCATCATACGCGCTGATTCAATGAAAATCGATATTGAGATTCACTGCACTTGCTTTATTTTTTATATCAGGAGTTTGTGATGGGGACTGAGATCATTCACCAGTACTCGTCCCCTGGCTTGCCAATTATCCATCCATTACGAGTCTAGCCTGTAGTATACATGCTTACTGTCGTGTGTGTCGTACTCGAGGTAACGATCTATATACTTGATTAGTAAATCAATCTATTCATTTATGAATGTATAGATACTGATATCCGTCTTAATAATTGAGCGCATTATAGCTTATGATATTTATCTATGCGCTTCCTGAGACCGACGTTGGTGAAACTTTACATGAGTGTGTGATAGCATGATTTGTTCTTGCTGGTACCATCGATAGGTAAAGTTAATTAGATAAAAGCTATACATTATGCATGCATGATTTAGATGTAACTTAAACTATAAAGATTTGCTATTTTTCAAAAATAGGGAATTGGCCAATAACCTCCCAATGCAGATTATCCTTATCATT
>NW_028234409.1:15740379-15742846 GCF_977035675.1 Penaeus japonicus | reverse complement strand
TGTCCTAATCATTCTCTCCCCTTTCTCTCTTCCTCTCATTCTCTTGCCTTAATCATTCTCATCCCGATCTCTTTTTTTCTCCCTCCTCGTTCTCTTCTCTCTTTCTCTCTCTATCATTCTCTTGGTCTTCTCCTACTCTTCCCCTTCTCACTCTCTCTCTCTCTTTCTCCTTCCCTCTTTCTCTCGTGTCTGAGTGACTCCACTGATAAACATTCGGACAAATCTAGATATATGACCTCATGATTCACCTCAAATAACCATTATGAGGTCACTTACCAGGCATAAGCCAGCTCATTCCTCAGGTATTTGCAATTTTATGGCTTCTCATCTATTGTAAAGCTATTTAAGGATTTTTTTTTTCTTTTTTTTTTCTACTCAGAGATTCTCCATGTAAGGTACAGTACTATTTTTCTTCACTATTTATTGATTAGTATCACAAATGTTTTTTATATATATATAATAATAGATAAATGGATAAATAGATAAATAAATAAATTAATAAATAAATGAATTTATAGATTTATATATATATATATATCTATATAATATTATATTATATTATAATATATATATATATATATATATATATATACATAAATATATATATATATATATATATATATATATATATATATATATACATATATCTATACACACACACACACAGATATATACATATCTATCTATCTATCTATCCTATCAATATATAATTAATAGATGTATATCATATATATTTAATATATATATATAGATATATATATATATATATAAATATATATATATATAACAAAACACATACAATATACATATACATACATACACACACACCACACACACACACACACACACACACACACACACACACACACACACATATATATATATATATATATATATATAGAAACATATTTAAATATATACATATATACATAGAGCCTTCAGATTATATATATATATATATATATATATATATATATATATATATATATGATATTATATAATATATATCGATAATATAAGTTTATATTTTTTTTTTTTTTTTTTTTTTTTTTATTTTTTTTTTTCAAGAACGGTATACTTCCCAAATTATCTGCTATGTCTTAAGTAAATCCCCCTAAGTACCTTGCATTGTGGGAATAATAAAGTTTATAAAGTTGCTAATTCCTCTTACTTTGAAATTCCATGGTAGTCTTTCGGGAACACAGGAAGGGAAAAAAGGTGGTTAGCGCGCCATAGGAGCCAAATTATGAAAAGGCGCTTTGGAGAAAACATATTTAGAACAACTGGGAAAAATATGGTCGATAAAATGTTAAACCTGCGGAACTTCCACTCCCGTGTTTTCAAAAGTTTCCCCTTCTGGGCAGACGGACCAGCTGGTAAGATGAATAAATGATGCGGATTCTGATATATATATATATATATATTATATTTTATATATATAGTATATATATAAATATATATACGTATACATACATTTTTTTTTTTTTTTTTTTTTTTTTTTTTTTTCCTTAAATGATGTATTAGAAGATATAATCGTGTTATCTTCTAAATTGTATAATATGGTGATCTGAACAGACGTTAAATGTATTAAAACCCATACCAGTGTTGTTAGCCTGGGTGGTAAATAAAAGACTAAACTATTGTAAAAAAGAAAAAAGAAATACATAAGCACTAAAAACAGACAAACAAACAGCTGAAACACATATGTATAAATTCGACCATACATAATCCATCTACATAACATATTTGACAATTAGTTAGATGAAATTAACATAGTATTTACCACAAAAGAAGTTAGTGAATCATACCTTCATTAAAGTAACCGAAAAGGAAGAAGAAGAAGAAAAAAAAAATAATAAGAAGAAACCCAAGATCATTTCGAAGCTGTTATCTCATCCTTCAATAAACCAACTGTTTGTGTTTTCTTTCACCCTTTTCACAGATTGCATGTTCTGGCTTTCAATGTTGAAATTTGAACAACGCAACTATTTCTACGCTGATTATATAACTGGGCGTCATTGACGTGAGTCCACCGCTTCCCTTTCCGGTGTTACTTGTGTTTCAATCTATTTTCGCTTCTATAGCATTACTACTTAAAAGCGATGGATTATATTACACACTGAGGATGACATGGACAGAGTATCTGCGCTTGGTTGCGATGTTTTGCAAGTATGATTAGTTCGCACGCAAAAAATCTACGAAATACAAACGCTGGGTTACAGGTACTCCATGTTTCGAGTGCTAGATTCGTGTTCTTTGAGTTCACGAATCCTTAAGGAGGTATAATGATATAAAGTTCATTCTTTTCTTCCTGAATTAAAGTTTTAAAATGTAACTAAATCAAAGTTTTAAAATGTAGCTAAATCAAAGTTTTAAAATGTAACTAAATTAAAGTTTTAAAATGTAACTAAACCAAAGTTTTAAAATGTAACAAAATTAGATTTTTAAAAATGTTATTAATTTTACA
>NW_028234409.1:15723063-15725279 GCF_977035675.1 Penaeus japonicus | reverse complement strand
TATATATTATGTTATATTTATATGTCCACACACACACAACCCCACACACACTACCACACCCACGCACACACACAAACACACACCGAAACAACACAACCACACACCCCAATCATACATCACGATAATGGGACGCACACCACACACACACACACACACACACACACACGCACACGGACACACACACACACACACACACACACACATATAGATAAATATTCACACACGCATACATTCACACGAACATACATATGCACACACACACTTACACGCACACGCACATGCACACGCACACGCACACGCACATGCACATTCACACACACACGCACACACACACACACACACACACACACACACGTACACGAACACACACACACACACACACATACACAAGAACACACGCACACACACATACACACATAACATAGTTTATTATCAATCGTTAGGCAAAGCCTGCATGAGCATGAAACTCTTGGAGTTTGTATAAAGACCTTACCATAGCTATTTTTGCTAAGATATTACGTACCTCTATATAAATGTCTAGGATACGATCGAGGACGACGATATCAACGCACATTCCTTCTCAAGACTAATGGATTCTAAAGTAGGATTTGAAGAGCTGGCACTTCAGTGCTTCGTCGATTTCATTTTGGAGCACTCGTCTCCTAACTTCAGCTTGAGGCTGAGATGAGGAGGCGAAGAGAAGAGGAAGGAGATGGAGACATGGTGGAGGTGCCGGACAGAAAATGAGGAAAAAGAGAGGGGAGGCCCCGTGCTCCCCAATCCCTTTTGAGACCGGTGGTTTTATCCTAAAGGTCCCGAGTGCACGACAGCCACCCCGGGGAAAATCCCCCTCTCTTGGGCCGCTTTGTTCCGAAAACAGGTCCAGTCCTGTCACCAAGCAGGTTCAACGTCTTCATGGCTCAGGAGGACGCGCCGAAGGAGACGCGAGGCAGGGGGTTCCTGAGGAGGAGGATGGGAGGTGGCTCTGTTCTCAAGGACTCCCTTGATGTTCCTGATGTTCTATTGATGCACATGCGGACCGGAAAGCACCTCGTCGGCGTCTGTTGCAGTGGTATGTATCCGTGGCCCCACCCGCCGCAAAGGCGCCTGCAAGAGAGCGACCCCTCAAGGACGAGACAAAGCGCTGCGAGAAGCACGCCGCTGCGACGACAGCGAGCCTCGCAGGACTCAGAGTCGTGACGACCGCATCCAGCGCCCGTCGCTCTGCACGAGATTGGTCTACATGGCAACATCGGAGGGGACATTCAACGCCTTCTGTGAAAAAAACACAGATCCAGACAAACAAAGACGGAGAAGAAGGAGAAAAAAATCTATATATATATACTGGTTTTCAACAATCAAATCAAATGTATGATATACATATATATATATATAAATATTATTCTATATATAGATCTATATTATGTATATATATTATATATTCTTATCTATAGAATATATATATATTTATATATATATTTATATATATATATATATTTATGTATTATCCTATATAGACGAATGGGTGAGTTACGACCGCCGTGGCCCCGGGTGATAAGTCACGCTTAGAAGGGTAGCAGGAGTTTCTTACGAGAAACGAACTTCGTAGGGGGTCCCCTGTTTGTCTTAGCTGCAGTCTCCGCTAACTTGGGAGGAGGATTCGCGCTGTATCAGTTGAACTGTTGGGCGCGGACATGGTGATGAAGAAACCAGAGAAAAATGAAAGAAACGTTCCTGACACCATCACATTAGCTGCAATGGTTTCACGTGGCCTGGTACGGGCCTACGTACTAAACTGGGCAGGGTTGGACGCTGAGGCGGTAAGTTTAGGGGTGACAGTTACACTCCACACTTGGCTTTCAGGCTGAGTTCTTACGGTTGTAGTTTAAGTATATAAATATATTATAATTCTATATATATATATATATATATAGATATATATATATATATCTATAGCTATATATATATATACATATCTTATATATATATATATCTATATATATATATTATATATATTAGATACTATATCTATACATATCATACATTATAATATTATATATATATTATATTATATATATATATTTATATATCTATATATATAATATATATATTATATATATATATATATATCTATCTATTATCTATCTATATATATATATATATATATATATATATATATATATATATATATATATAATATACATATATATACAATA
>NW_028234409.1:15700291-15715463 GCF_977035675.1 Penaeus japonicus | reverse complement strand
CACACGCACACCCACACGCGCACACACACACACACACACACACACAGACACGGACACACACACACACACACATACACATACACGCACACACACACACGCACATGTACACACACACACACACACACACACACACACACACATACACGCACCCGCGCCCACAGGCACTCCAACACGCACACACACACACACACACACACACACACACAAGCACACGCACACGCACACAGACGCACACGAACACACACACACAAATTCACGCACTCACGCATAAGCACACACACACACACACACACACACACACACACACACACACCCACACACGCACGCACACGCACACACACACACACACACACAAGACTCACACACTCACGCTACAGGGGAACACACACACAACAAAAACACAAAAACAACACACACGCAACGCACACACACACCCCCCCCAATGCCCCGGCGCGCACCGGCCCACACACAACCTTTATATTTTTTAAATATTCAACCAGGGCCTACTTTGACCGAAACATATATACGCACCCGCACAGCCACGCACACGCACTGCCCCTTCCACCAAAAACAACACACCCCCAAACACACACGCAAACAAAATACACACCCCACAAACACGAACACACAATACAACACAGGGTACCAAACACACCACCCCCAAAACCACAAGGGAAACCCACAAATTATCCCACAAACACGCACAAAACACACACAAGAAAACAGGGTTTTACAACAATATTATTAAATAAAAATAATATATATATTATTTTAAAATAAAAATATATATATATATTATATTTTTAACATATATTATTATTATATATATATTTTTATTAAAATTATATATATTTTATATATATAATTTTTTATATGTTTAATATATATATATTTTAATTATTATATATATATATTTAATATATATTTTTAATATATATAGATATTTTAAAAAATATTATATAATTTTAAACACCCCAACCACACACACACAACCCCAATTTATTAAATATATATTATATATATATATTATTTTTTAAATATATAATTTTATACTTTAATTTATAAAGTTTTTAATATTTTATATGTCCACACCCCAACAACACAACACACACACACACCGAACCCACAAGTTTCACCCACACACAAAAACCCACCCCCCCAAAAAACACCCCCAAAACTCCCCCAAAATTACGCTTCATGGGAAAACCCCACCCCACACACAAACCACCACACAAAACGATACACACCACACACAAAACAAAAACAACCCCACACACAAAAAAATCACCCCATTTCCACCCCATACATGGCCCACACACACACACACCCCCAAAGGCAACATATAGATAAATATTCAAAACACGCAAAAAATTCACCCGAATACATACGCCCACGAAAAAGAATACGCACCCCCAAAATTGTGCATGCACATTCACCCCACACCAGAACCCCACACACACCACACAAAATTAAAACGAACCACAAAACACCCACGCACACAACACACGAACCACAAAAACCCACACACCACAAAAAAAGAACCCCTCACACTAAAAGACATGGTTATTATCAAATCGCGTAGAAAAGGCATGAATGAGAATGAACTCTTTGGACGTTTGTATAAAGAACCTTACCATACGTATATTTTTGCTAAGATATACGTAACCTCTTTATAAATGTCTAGGATACCGATCGAGGACGACGCATATCAACGCAAATTCTTTATCAAGAATAATGGATTCTAAAGTTGGATTTGAAGAGCTGGCACTTCAGTGCCTCGTCGATGTCATTTTGGAGCACATCGTCAGGCCTCACTTCATGCTTGAGGCTGAGACTGAGGAGGAGAAGGAGAAGAGGAAGGAGATGGAAGACATGGAGGAGGTGCAGGAGGAGAAAATGGAGGAAAAGAAGAGGGGGAGGACCCGTGCTCCCCAAATCCCTTTTGAGAAGGTGGTTTTCATCCTCAACAGGTCCGAGTGCACGAAGCCAACCCGAGAGGAAATCCATCTCTTGGGCCGCTTCTGTTCCGAAAACAAGGTCCCCGTCCTGCTCACCAAGCAGGTCAACGTCTTCATGGCTCAGGAGGACAGGCCGCCCAAGGAGAACGACGCAGGCAGGGTGTTCCTGAGGGACGGGAAGGTGATCCTGTTCTCAAGGACTCCCTTGATGTTCCTGAGGTTCCTATTGATGCACATGCGTGACCGAAAGCACCTCGTCGGCGTCTGCTTGCAGTGGTACTGTATCGTGGCCACCGCCGCCACCAAGGAGCCTGCAAGCAAGCGACCCCTCCAGGACGAGACCCAAGCGCCTGCGAGCAAGCACGCCCGCTGCGACGACAGCGAGCCTCGCAGGACTCAGAACTGGTGACGACCGCCTCCAGCGCCCCGTCGCCTCCTGCCACGAGATGCGTCTCATGAGCAACATCGGAGGCGGACATTCAACCGCCTTGTGTGAAAAAAAAGAAAAAGAAAATAGAAGGAGAAGAAGAAGGAGAAAAAAATCCTATATATATACATACTGTTAATGAAAAAAATAAAATGTATATATATATATATATATATATATACATATATGTATATATATATATATATATATATATATATATATATATATACATATACATATATATAGATATATATTTATATATATATAAATGTATATATCATCATCATAGACGGATGGGTCGAGTACGACCCGCCGTGGCCCCCCGGGTGATAAGATCACGCCTTAGAAGGGTAGACAGGGACGTCTTCTTACGAAGAAAAGAACTAAGTAGGGGTCCCAAGTTTCCTTTCTTAGCTCGCAGTCTCCAGCTAACTTGGAGGAGGCATCTCCGCCGCTGATAACAGTTGCACGTTGGGCGCCGGACATGCGTGATGACAGAAACCAGAGAAAAATGGTTGTACCATAGAAAGCTTCCTGACACCATCCACCATTCTGCTGCCAATGGTTTCACCGTGACCCTGGTACGGGGCCCTAACAGGTACTACCAACCTGGGCAGGGTTGGACCTGAGAGCAGGTAAGGTTAATGGGTGACAGTACACTCCCCAAAACTCTGGCTTTCCCAAGCCTGAGTTCCTTACCCGGTTGTAGTTTAAGGTATATATATATATATATATATATATATATATATATATATATATATATATATATATATATATATATATACATATATACATATATTATATTATATATATATATATATATATATATATATAACATATATATAATATATATATATATATATATATATATATATATATATATATATATATATATATACTACATATACATACATATAATATATAATATATATATATATATATATATATATATATATATATATATATAATATATATATATATATATATAATATACATATATATACATATAACATACACACATACATATATATATGTATATATATATGCATGTATACACACACACACACACACACACACACACACACACACACACACACACACACACACACACACACACACACACACACACACACACACACACACACACACACACCCCACAATATATATATATATATATATATATATATATATATATATATATATATATATATATTTTTTTTTTTTTTATTTATTTTTTTTTTTAAGTCATCAACAGATAACATATACGATATGAATTTGTCACATTTAACATCTCGTATATGTATCTATCAGTTAACACACAAGTTATATGTATATATATATATATATATATATATATATATATATATATATATACATATGCATAAATATATATCTATACATGCATTCCTCCATTTGCAAAAAGAAAAAAAAAAAGAAAAAGAGAAAAAAAATATATATACATATACAATACATATATATACATTTACATATATAAATAAAAAAACATAGATAAATGAATATATATATATATATATATATATATATATATATATATATATATATATATATATATATATATATATATATATACATATATAATTGATAATGATAGTCTTGATAAATTGGTCCTTTTTTTGGGGGGGGGATTATTCCCTCTATGTCTCTTTACCTGCCTTCCGTTCATTTGGCCGGCTAAATAAACTGGTAATGGCTAGGTTTCAATCCTATTTCCTGTCTTTATTCACAGGAGAGATGGTGTAAACGCTGCTTCGGTGACATTGGAGGTTGAAATATAAATATATAATTTAAAAAAGAAATCGGATGACGTAAAGCAAAGCAAAATTAAGACCTTGAAATAACGCGGGATTTAAAACGAATACTCAAAGTTTGTGAATATCTAAAAATAAAAAAAAAGAAAGAAAAGATAACAGTATCATAACGGGGATTAGCCATGAAAGAAATGATAAAACATAGTCAAGAAAATAAAGGTATCCATAGTAGGTGATTACACACAGCATCCGAGACCCCTTTCAACGAGCAATAATCATCTGAGAAGGTCAGAGGACTGCAATGTTATTCATGTACCGTTAGAGAGGAGGCAAGCTGGTGGCCTCCAGTGCGAAACCCGGCTAAGTCTACTAAGTAAACCAAATGTGGCGTGCATCGTCCCAAGAGTTTTGGCGGATTTTGTGGAGGTACAGGCAGGTCGCGTCAAATTTAATGAAATTGGCGGGGCATCTTCTTGCTGTAGGGTCGAGGGATGGGGAAGAGGGGAGGGAAGTATAGGTTATTTTCTATTAAACAATGATTTTTAAAGATCAATCATAGTCATATATAACAGTTATGAGGACATTTCTTTAAACTTAAAACACCAAAATATTTACAAACTTGATTTTTCCTTTGAAGTTTTATTATATTAGATTTTATTAGAGAAGCAAAATGTAAACGTTCTTAGAATTGTCTTTAATCTTTCTTTCATTATTTTCTCTTTTCTTTCTTTATTCGCTCTAAAACTTTTAACATTATTTCATTCACACAATGCTTTATAACATAGAGAATGCAATACCTGAAGGACAACTGAAAGAATCGCGAATGTCTGTTAACAGAGCCACCAGCCCTTTCCCGAGACACTGTTGTGAGATGAGAGGTTTGTTGATTCAAGCTCTTGAGATAAATTAGAGACTTTTGCCTTTAGATCAATCAAGTTTTTGGCTTCTGGACGAATTCAAGATTTGAATTCGAGGTGAATTAACTATTTTGTTTCTAGATGAGTTGATATACATATATATATATATATATATATATATATATATATATATATATATATATATATATATATATAAATATTTATATATATGATAGACACATATGTTACTATTATTGGATCTATAAATAGTAATTTACATACATGTGTATTTTATACAGTAAAAAGGAGGTTTGTGTTTGATATGAAAGTTGTTTCATTTCATCAAACAAAGTATCCGTACAGTAATTCTTTGAAGAAATGCATTTGGCTTTATTGAAATGAAATGAAATTGTCCTACCTATTTTTGTATCCGTGTCTATCTAATTCTCGAAGTGGCCCACGATCATTTAAGGCACTGTGATGATTATAGTATAATGGATGGACGAAGAAAGTTTTATTGCCGAATGTTAGAGTCTTAATCATTTTTTATATTGACCATTATAAGGGTTTTAAAAGAATGTTCTTTGCCGTGAGGTTCACAACAAAAGTTGTTAGGATTATAAAGGCATTAATGCTTTACTCGTAAATGGAGTTTGTAACATTTATCTAAGCCGAGGGGGCTCTAAGCCTTTCCGAAAATTGCATGTTTCAAAGGATCAGCACAAAGATCTCCGGCTAGTCAGATAAACAAATTGGTTTCCTTGGCGTGAAATATAAAACATCTAAATCTCGTTAGTTGCGTAAATACTGTAGGATCTGCCCTGTTTGTTTTATGTGAGAAGTAGATTTTTTTTTTTTTTTTTTTTGCGTGTGTATGTGTGGTGTGTAGGCGCGCGTCGCGCAAGTCAAATTTCGCAAAAGCTCCACAGTAGATACGTAGCACTAGTAGTAGCCCTATTGTTGACAAGTTTTATTTGTTTATATTCATTATACCGTTTGTCTTGCTGTCGTTTGATTTATCTATTCTTAGTTTCATCATTTTTAATCTCATTGTGTTGTTCTAATTGTCTGTTCTGTTCTGTTCCGATAGTGCTTTTTTTCTTTCTCGCCATTGAACTTTCTTTATTTTTTTCTCTTCATTTTTTGTTCATGTACCGTGAAATTTTGAAAAACTTTGTTTTGTTCATCTATACTTTTATTTTTTTTTTTTTTTTTTTTAAGAGTTTTGAAGGTTTTTACTGGACAATGTCATTTGTGAAATCGTGGAACTGTAAAGTGAATTATTAAGCCGATCTGGGAATAATTAGCGCCTTCTATGTTGACAAGTTACTCGCGCATTTTCATTTATTGTATTCATTTATCGCGTTAGACGGTGCACAACCCCTTGAAGACGTTAATTCATGGTTAATCAACTTATTCCAAGAATAAGGACTAGAGGGTATGTTTTTCTAATCATTTCATAAAACTAGTGAATTTACGTGTCCTCCTTTCTCTCTCTCTTATCTGTCTCTAGTTTTACAGATGTAGCGTGCAGCAGGTTTCATAGTTCAATGCTGACTTGCTTGCGGTGATTCCCTTCTATTGTATAAGCATAAATAAAATCAATCGTGTCAGTGTTATTTTGTGTTCTTGTGCCTCTGATTCAGCAAATTCAGGGTCCAGAGTTGCTTACACAGATGCACCAGAAGAGAGACAGGAAATAAAATCAATGTGTTGTGACAGACAAATAGTTAAAGGGAAAAAAAAATAGAAAACACGCGTGAGTTTGTAAACAGACTAATGAAAGCAACACAGGAAAACAGAACTAGAGTTGACACAAATAATGAAGGAAAAAACAGGAAAACAAACCAGAGTTGAACACAATATAATGAAGGTGAAAAAAAAAAACAGGAAAACAAAGTATTTTTTTCTTGTTGCTTCTTCATGGCATACAACATGAGACACTAATAAACCTTGGATTATCCTCAGTTCCCAGTGGTTGTGTTTATGTTGATTGATGTCTGTGTGATTAAATGCCAGTTCTATCTTTACCGTTTGGTAGAGGTCAAATTCTGGTGTGATGTAATGAATGCTTGAGAACTCTTGGTAGGCGCTACTGACGTCATGGCTTCGGAGGACGCATGGCCGAATCGTTGTTCATGAAGTCCATTCCTTGCCTCACCCATGGGTACCTTATCGCACTTGTCTGCCATGTGGTCTGACCTCTTTTCCGTAACGATGTCGCCAATCTTTTTCTCTGGTGCGGCGGCGATCCATTGTGTACGGGTGTCATGACATACATGTCGGTAGCGATTAGGCCTAAAAGACAGGAGTCAATGCGTGCATGGCGCGACACCGGGATCTGCTCTCCTCAGTTGGAGCGTGAACATTGTCATGAAGTATTATGGCTGTAACGGCGTTAGCTCCAGAGATACATGGTTCCAACACACGCGTATTCTCTCTCGCTCTCTCTCTCTTTCTTTCTCTCTTTCGCTCTCTCTTTCTCTCTCTCTCTCTCTCTCTCTCTCTTTCTTTCTCTCTCTCTCTCTCTTTCTTTCTCTCTTTCTCTCTTTCTCTCTCTCTCTCTCTCTCTCTCTCTCTCTCTCTCTCTCTCTCTCTCTCTCTCTCTCTCTCTCTCCCTTCTCTCTTTCTCTTCTCTTTCTGCTCTGTCCGATACTTTAGCTGGCGCTCTCTCTTTCTCTCTTTATTTTTTGCTCTCTCGGTCCCTTTCTCTCTCTCTCTCTCTCGCTCCTCCTCTTCTCCCTTCTCTCCTCTCTCTCTCTCTCTCTCCCCTCTCCCCCCTCTCTTCATCTCCTCTCTCATCTCTCTCCTCCTCCCTCCCTCCTCCTCTCTCGCCTCCTCTCCTCCTCTCTTCCTCCTCGCTCACTCTCTCTCTCTCCTCCCTGTTTGTCTTATCTCTCTGTCTTTCTGCTCTCTGTCTCCTCTCTGTCTCTGTCTCTTCCTCTTCTCTGTCTCTCTCCTCTCTCGCCTCTCTCAAACTTCTCCTCTCTCTCTTCCGGCTATCTATCGTATCTTTGTATCTCTCTCTCTCTCTCCCCCCCTTTCTCTCTCTCTCTTCCCCTACTCTATCGTTATCTTTCTCCCTCTTTCCCAGGTGTAGAAATAACACAACGTGAGGCAATTACACCTGGTCCGACATCCCCAATGAGACTAATGAATGTCCTGATCAACGCAATGTAATGAATAAGGTGAAGACGCTGCAGTTTTTAAAAACCCAACTGTAATTTAATTCTCGTCTTTTAGATAAATGCAATGAATATTTTTAGATACTTTTTAAATTCCTGATGAAGTCACTTTTGATATAGAGAAATATACAAAATATTGCGTTTTCAATTTAGCCATTTCCTTCCCCCTACATACATACATACATAACATACATACATACATACATACAAGTTTTTTAACATTGCATAACTTCAAGCAATTTGATGATCAAGCCACCAGAGTTTTCCAATGCAAAGTGTTCCTGTTGCAGTTTAAACGTAATGCATAGTAGCGAAAGGAAATCTAGGATGGAAGGGACTTTAGAACATACATGGTCCATTAGGGAATGAACTCTCCGCCTGGTTACATGTCTCTCGCACTTTATAGAGGGACTCCCTTTCGAATGCCTGTGGATCGACCTACCGCTCTTATATGTGTTGTGTAGATAGATATATTATTATATATATATAAAAAAAATATAATATATATTTATATATATAAATACATTATATATATATACATATATATATATATATATATAAATATATATATATATATTATCCATATAATTTTATATAGATATATATATATATATATATATATATATTATAAATATATATATATCCATAACATATACATACACACACACACACATCCACACACACACACACATGTATATATATATACATATATATATATATATATATATATATATATATATATATAGATATATATATCACATATATATACATACATATATATATATATTATATATATATATATATATTATATAATTAAATGTTATATATATATATATATATTATATATATATATATATATAAATATATATATATATGTATATATAGACATATATCTTTCCTTTTCGAAATATTTTTTTTCTTATCTTTAATCTTGCTTTTTGATTTGATAATAAATGTTAAATAAAAGATACAATACAACGATATCTTCAAAATATTCTTTGCATGTTCTGAAACCGTGCTTTTTGCTTTTTCCTTCGTCACCTTTTCATTTTCCTCCCTTATTCCTTGCCTCGTTAGGATAATAGAAATGTAAAAATATTCTTCATTTTTCGTTGTTTATTGTTTTATTGTTTTTCATTATCAATATGTCACTACCATGATCACCATTGACATTCATTGGTATGATTTCTCACAATTACTATAATTGGAAATCAGAATCAACAATATTTCTCATTGTGATGAGATCCTGAATCCTATTGATATTAACATTATCATTGTAATTTCTTTCATAACTATTATCATTGTCATTATCATTATTATTACGAATATCATGATGAGAATCAACAACTATCACTAGATTACACTCTCATCATATCATCTTCATCCATCAACATTGTTAACATATAATTATTCTATCATCACTTAACTAGCAACATTATCATCATTATAATTTACTATTATTATTACATTATTAATATCCATATAAATATTATATAATTATATATATATATATATATATATATATATATATATATATATATTTATATATATATAATAAATAACTATTATTGTTATGACAATAACAATTTGTTAACACCTAAAAATAATATAACATTACAATATAATTAGAAAATATATTAATATTTAATAATGATAAAAGTGAAAATAATGATAATAATAATGATATTAGTAATGAAGATGATAGCAATGATAACGATAACAACAACAATAATAGTGATATCAATAACAATCAAAATAATAACAATGATAATAACAATAGTTATAGTGATAATAACAATGGAAATAAATATGATAATAATATTGGTAATGATAACAATGATGATAACTGCAACAATAATAATGATGAATATAATAATTATAGCTATGATACAAATAGTAATGATAACATTAACATTGATAATAAGAATAATGTTGGTAATGATGATGATGATGAAGAGGTAGAGCAAAAGGAGAAGAGAAAGGGGGAAAAGGAAGAATATGTGAAGGAATAGGAAGAAGAAGGGGGAAGAAAAGGAGGATGAGAAGGAAGAGAAGAAAGAGAAAGAAAAAGAAGATGAGAATGAGGAATAGGAAGAGGAAGAAAAAGATGATAATGCGGATGAGGAAAATGAGGAAGAGATGGAGCGAGAGGAAAAAGAAGGGGAAGAGGAAGAAAAGGAGGAATAGGAATAAGAATAACAATAAGAGGAAGAGGAGGAAGAGGTGGAAGAGGAAAAAGAGGAGGAAGAGGGGGAAGAGAATGAACAGGAGGAAGAGGAGGAGGAGGAAGAAGAGAAGAGAATGAACAGGAGGAAGAGGAGGGAGAGGAGTAAGAGGATTAATAGAAAGAACAGGAGGAAGGGTATAAATACGAAGAAAGCCTATAATCACAAAATGAAAAATAATAAATGAGATGAAAAATAAGATTAATTACAAAATAGGAGAGAAAACAGTCAAGAGAGTATATAAATTTATATAAAGAATATTAATATTCATGCTTTCCATACCATTAAAACAATACAAAAAATAAACATTTTGATAGAAAAAACAAAAATGAATAGACAAAGGATATATAGAATTACACCATTCAGAATATGTAGAACTTTTGTATTGCAAAACAAAGAAACTAATTTTCTCCAGCAAGCAAACTCTACGGTGACAATCTCCCATGTTCGTGTTAAAACAAAGACACATGGAGCGCTGTACTTCATATTGTATAAAGGAACGATGCAGTGCAATTGCTATGTACGATACGACAACGAGAGTACTTTTCTTTGTTTGTGTGTTTGTTAACATGTCTGCGTGTTTGTTTGCGTTTGTTTGCGTGGGATCGGTTTCTTTGTTTGTGCGTTTGTTAACATGTCTGCGTGTTTGTTTGCGTTTGTTTGCGTGGGATCGGTTTCTTTGTTTGTGCGTTTGTTAACATGTCTGCGTGTTTGTTTGCGTGGGATCGGTTTCTTTGCTTGTGCGTTTGTTAACATGTCTGCGTGTTTGTTTGCGTTTGTTTGCGTTTGTTTGCGTGGGATCGGTTTCTTTGTTTGTGCGTTTGTTAACATGTCTGCGTGTTTGTTTGCGCTTGTTTGCGTTTGTTTGCGTGGGATCGGTTTCTTTGTTTGTGCGTTTGTTAACATGTCTGCGTGTTTGTTTGCGTTTGTTTACGTTTGTTTGCGTGGGATCGGTTTCTTTGTTTGTGCGTTTGTTAACATGTCTGCGTGTTTGTTTGCGCTTGTTTGCGTTTGTTTGCGTTTGTTTGCGTGGGATCGGAGCCTAAATCAACACCGCCACGTTGCCTTTTCCCTCCACTGCATTTGCATGCCGAGATTACAGCCGTTTGCAATTGTATGATCCGGCTACGTGCGCTGTGACTGCACGCCGTGAATGCACGCGTGATTGCGTGTTTTGATTGCACGCGGTGATTGCATGCATGATGCTGCTGTTGCCTCCGCTTGTGGGAAGCAGAGAGATGGGAGGGTGTGGACGAGGGAGAGGGACAAGGGGGTAAAGGGGGGAGGGGGGGAGGGGGGGATGGCAAGGAAGAGGAGGGAAGCGGGAACACCTTCCGGAACGAAGTCGAGGCCGTTGTCAGCTCTACCTGATTAGGTGATTCGGATGCAGGACCTAAAGGGGCTAAGTAAGATGAGCCGAAAGTGAGATGAGGAAGATGGGGAGGGGGGAGAGGGGGGGTTGGGGTGGTATGGGGTGGGGTGAGAAAGAGAGGAAAGGGGGTGGGAAGGGGGGGGGGTGGGGTTGGGGGAAAGGGGCGTGAGGGTTGGGTGGAATGGGGTGGGGGGATGTGGGGTTGGCATGGTGGGGTGAAAGGGGTGGGGGAGAAAAGGGGGTGGGGGGTGTTTGACATATTGGGAGGGAAAGGCGTGATGGTGAATAATGGGGATGGGGGATTGGGGTGGGGTTAGGTTAATATGGTTATATTAAGGTTAGTAATATTATATGTAATATTTTTTCTTATATGTTGTATACATACTGTGGTTAAACACACACACACATACATACATACATAAATACATATATGTATATATATTATTTAAATTTTTTTATATATATTTTATATATATATTATTTTTTAAAGTATTTCTTATATTGATTTATTGTGAGAATTTATTTTTTTAGTGTTATATTGAGATTTTTTTAATGTTTGTGTTTTTTTCATAATTTATTTTTATTTATATATTTTTTTTATATTTATAATTTATATATTGTAATCTTTTTTTTATGTATATTTATAAAATATATACTCTTATATTATAACAGACAGAGTGAAGAGAGAGAATATGTTTAAGTTTGTTTGTAGGTTGTGTTTGTAGGTTAATAGTTGTTATGTGAATTGAGTTTAAGTACCACATTCAAAAAGATAGTATGATGTTGAAATAGATAAGGAATTATGTATTGGGTTTATATCAGTGATTTTATTGAAGGATAATTAGATATAAACATTGTTATGCGTGGGAATAGATATAAGCTATGATATATATATATCTATATGATAGTGAGTGTGATCATATAATTCCTCGAGAGTAGGTATATAATATTTTAGATATATATAGATATATTTAGTTCTATAGATAGATATATAGATAGATAGATATCGTCTCTATCTCTCTCTCAGATGATTGTCCATATTTTTACATATATCGAAAAGCTATTTATCTGAAACAAGAAACAAATAAGATCTCTCTGTAATTGCTCAATTAACTCAGAACTGAATTTATAGATCTTACCTAAATTTACTTCTCCTTTCTATCTCTCTTTCTTCGCGCTTGTTTTATAATTTTTAACTACACATAATTTCTGCCCTGTCGACCATACCTTGAGATATATTAGCGGTACGTTTGTGAATCTTTCGGGAGTGAGGGAGAAGTAATGAGAAAAAGAAAAAAATGTGAGAAAGAAAGAAAGAAAAAAGAGGGAGTAAGGATGAGGGAGAGAGAGAGAAGTGAGATGAGTGAGAATATGTGGGATGTGGTAATGTTGTATGTTTGTTGTATAAAGTGATTAGAAGAGAGTGTGAAGAGAGTGAAGATTATGATATGTTTAGTGTAGTGTAGTATGTTAGAGAAGAATTTTGAATACTGTGTGTTATTTGAGAAGAATTAGTGTGAATTAGTAGTATTTGATTAATATTTATTTGTCTGTTTGTAAGCATGTTTGAGTAATTTAAACAATTATTTATAATTTTGATAAGTTTTCCGAATTGGTTCTTCGAAGTTTGTTGTGTTTAGGGATGTGTAGGAGAGATAAGGGAATAGAAATGAAAATAAGTGGTGGGACGATATGGTATGAGAGTTTAAAGGGTGTTTGGTCATGAAAGAGTTACTTAATATTTCTGCAATATTGGATTTTGGCTGATTGTTTCTCTATGTTGGAATGTTTGTCCTCAATGAAAAACGTCCTGGGGGTGGTGGAAAGGGTTTTTGGAAAGGGGTAGGTGATATTGGGATGATTGTGTTTGGATAGAGAGGTTAGGGAGGGGAGGGGCAAGTGATGGAGTAGTATATATGAATATGGTGATAGAAAATGTGTATTATATTATAAACGGTGGTGATGGACGATCGGCCTTAAGTGATGGGATTGTTTTTATGTGATCTATTATCATCTATTCTATATATTATATATATATAGTATATACATATATATAATATATATAAATCTATATAGATATAAAAAAAAAAGATATAGTTATATAGAAAGTGAATATTGTGTTGTTGATATATATGTATATATATAGCAGTATATAAATATATATATAATAGTATCAAATACTCATTAAGATAATAATATGTTTACGTATATATATATATATATATATATATATATACATATTATATTATTATATTATTATATATGATATATATATATAATATAAATAAATATATATATATATATATATATAAATATATATATATATATAATCTATATAATATCAATATTACAAAATATATATATCTATGGTCTATATACTATATATATCTATATAATATATGATATAATATATATATACATATATATAATAAATATATATATATATAATTATATAAATTATATATATATATATATATATATAATTATACACACACACACACACTACACACACACACACACACACACACACACACACACACACACACACACCATATATAAATATATATAATATTAAATATCTATAAATATATATATATATAATATGTATAAATATCTATATATACATATAAAATATATATTATATATATATATATATATCTATAATATTATATATATGTACAATAAACGAACATACATACCACACACACATACATATATATCTATATAAATATAATATATATATATATAATATATATATACATATATAATAAATATATAATCTACTATATATATATATAAATATATAATATATATATATATATAATGATATATAACTATTTGAATAATATATTATAAATAAATATATATATATAAATATATATATATAAATATTATACATAATATATATATATAGATTTATATAATATATAAAATTATATATAGATAATATATATATATAATCTATATATATATATATATAATATAAATATATAGATATATCTATATATATCTAATCTATCTTACTATCTATCTATCTACTATATATATATATATATATTATATATAAAAATATATATATATATAGATATATTAAATATTATATATATATATATAAATATAATGTGTGTGTGTGTGTAGTATGTACGATATGTACATAGATGTATATTATAATATATATCATATATATATATATAAATATAAATATAACTATCTCGCACTACACAATATCTGATGAGAGTGAGAGTGGTGTAAGATTATTGAGATTGAGTGTGTGAGTGAGAGAGTGTCTGTGTAGATGGTGTTTAGTGTGTGTGTGTGGTGTGAGTGTGTGTGTGTGTGTGCGTGTGTGTGTGTGTGTTGTGTGTATATATAAATCTAT
>NW_028234409.1:15680446-15682946 GCF_977035675.1 Penaeus japonicus | reverse complement strand
TATAGAAAAGAAAAGGAGAAAGAAGTAAGAAGGAACAGACAGTGTCAGCTGTAGGCCGGAACAGGAATATCAGTAACGAATTAAAAGCAATGAGGCCCAGACAAAGCCAGACATAAAATCGAAAGTCGAATCAGTAGAGTCTTATCGGTAAAATGCTCAACGGATAAGAGAGCAAAAAAGTGAGGCTTGATTTTTAAAAAGCACAGACACTAACGGTCATAACTGCCACTTAGACCAAGCAAAGAGGACCACCATTTGTCAGCAATTACTTCAGAAAATGTGGTACGACAGATCAGTATAAACAGTGCGACATAAAGCGAGTTATAAATTACTGATATAATCAAACGAGAGGAGCAAAATATAAAGGGAAACGATAGAGAAGACAACAAGAATAAGGAAACCCCACTGGAAAAGACGGACCGAGAGAGAAGTAAACAAAAGATTATCCGAATGATAATGAGATAGAAAGCCATTTTTTTCCTTTGCCCCCCCTCCCAACAACAACAAAAAAAAAGGAGTGACTTTTACAGGGACATTTTATTTTTATCTTTTTTAACGAAATCTCTGTAAATCGAAATGAAATCGAAGATGTTAATAATAACAGAACGAACTAAGTCAAGATAATTATTCAAGAGCAGGTTGAGTAGATTCTGTAAAGAGTGAAAAAAATGATGACAAAAAATGCAAGGGATAATCTAAGGGATAAAATGATTTTAGGAAAAGCAACATTCTAAAAATAAAGAAAGAAGAATAACACATAATAATACTTACAATAGCACTGGAATATTGATGACGATGATAATAATGATGATAATGGTAATAACAATAATGATAGTAACAATAATATTGATAATGAAAATATAAGTAATAATGATAATAAAAAAAACAAACAATAGTGATGATTGTGACAATACTATCAATCATAACAAAAATAACAATAATGAGGATGATAGTAATGATAGTAAAAGACAATGATAATGATAGTAATGATGGTAAAAGACAATGATAATGATAGTAATGATAGTAAAAGACAATAATGATAATAATGGTAATAATTATAACATCAATAGCAACAACAATGATAAATATCTTAATAATTATAATAATGATGATAAACATAATGGTTCTATTATCACTATCATCATCATCAAAAATGTTACCATACTTATTACGATCATTATAATTTTTTACTGTAATCATTACCATTATCATTATCAACATTATTATAATCATACTTTACTACCATCATTAATATCATCATCATTATTATCCTCATCGTATCCATCATCATCATAATAATAATAATTATCATAATCATCATCATCATCATCAGCATCGTCATCCTCATTATTATTATTGTTATTTTTTTGTAAGAAGCGAGAAAACAGTTATTTGAAAACTAATAGAATATAAAAGGGACTCAGAGGAACATTAAACTAACGACGATTAAGCCTTACTATTATAGGAAGGTAAAAAGGTAAATATAAACTGCACGGATTAATGATAACTTTCATAAGAAGAAAAATTAAAATTGTTACATCATACAAACCTTCCAAAGATGACTGAATAAATATGATAATATAGTAAAGACAAGTAAAGTTCAAATGTAACAAAGATAAGTTAGAAGAGTTAGAGTAATTGCCCCGAAAATCTCCATGACCCTCAGCGTTCTGATGATGTCTAAGTAACTCCCTTATTTACATAACATTGCCTGCCCTTATGAGCGTTTGGCAGACATACCTTCCACTTAGGTCCGTCGTTACAGTACGAATACTCATCCAATCATAGGGAGCTGTGACGGTAACACACGGGGTATGGAAACTCCTTGAGGCAATTGCACCGTTTAATTGTCAGTAACTTGATTAAGAGTAGTTCGAAGGCTGGAAACACGCACGGCAATGCGCGCAATGAGTGAAGCAGATATATGATAGTATGTCTCTGATATACATCCTAGGAAGATAGAAGGGAAAATATTTTAGAAAGAGAGTAAGAGAGAGAGAGAGAGAGAGAGAGAGAGAGAGAGAGAGAGAGAGAGAGAGAGAGAGAGAGAGAGAGAGAGAGAGAGAGAGAGAAAGAGAGAAAGAGAGAAAGAGAGAGAGTTAGAGAGAGAGAGAGAAAGAGAGAGAGAGATAGTGAGTTAGAGAGAGAGAGAGAGAGAGAGAGAGTGAGTTAGAGAGAGAGAGAGAGATACAGACAGACAGATAGATAGATATACAGACAGGGAGATCAGCAGTCTCAGATGCGTGGTATCTGCATCGTGCTATCGTCCCTCTAGGCGCTAACGTTTCTGCATAGCACTATCTTGCCGGAGGAACGATTCGTGAACGTTTTGTCTTTCCTACAAAGGCCGGGAGTGGGGTATTGATGGGGGAATTGGGGTGAGTTGAAGAGAGTAGAAGATGGGGTTGATATTGGATGTGTGGCGTGAGTTATTAATGGGGGTGGTCGTTAAAGGCTGAAGGGGGTAGGAGAGCTGTGGGGGGGGGGGGGCTATAAGAGG
>NW_028234409.1:15665186-15670346 GCF_977035675.1 Penaeus japonicus | reverse complement strand
CATTTTTATCATGTTATTGCATCCTGTATTATTATAAATTTCTGTGTTGCTGAATTTTATACTTTTGCATCCACTATATCCCCAATTAATTTTCATGTTATCTATATCATCCTTTGTTTTTTAAATTTTTTTTTTAATATTGCAATTAACTTAAACGTTCACATTACCCTTTTCATTTTCATTAAACTTATTATTTCCCTTATACAACCCAAAATTTTTTTTCCAGCCCTAATTTTCCCCTGCATCCCTTCTTTACTGTTAAAAAAATTTATTATTGAAAAAATTTTATCAAAGTTAAATTTCGATTTTCCAAAAAAGGTAGATTTTATCACACAAAAGTCCTTCCTCCCCAAAACCAGTATTTGGTCTTCATAAAAATTTCCCAATTTATCCCCCATTTTGCGGTTTTGTTGGTAATTCGAACACATTTTACTGCCACCATATGAACCTTTTTTGAAGGGGGGCCAAAAAGGAAACTCGGAAAAAATTTAACTGGCAGAAATTTGGGGGAAACTCAGACGTTTAAAAAACGTCATCAAAGGGGCCCTTTCAAGGATTTTCTTGCCCAATTGGGGACTGATGGAAAGGATTTTTGGATACTTTAAGGCATGCTTAATGAGGAAAATAAAACCAAATATTGTTGGTCTTATTAGATCCTTTCTTCCCGGGGATAAAATTTATATCAGTGTTGATTTACGAAAGAAAGAGTAAAACAAAGATCTTAAAATTTTTAAAAACCCTTTAGTTTCAAATTGCTTTTTTATAACGTATCTGGGGTCAAGGCAGAATGGGTTCCCTTGAAGTTAAAATATATGGAGAGGAAAATGTTTCGTGTTATACCCCCACAAAAGACCCACACCACCAAAATAAAAATGTGGGAATATATTTCTATTTTCTATTTAGAATCATTCTCTCTCTCTCTCTCTCCCCCTTTTCTCCGCCTCTCTCTCTCCCTCTCCTCTCTCTTTTAAAAATATATATATATTTTATATATATATATATTAAAATATATATATATATACCCAAAAAATTTTATTTTTACATTTCATAAAATATATATTTTAAAATATATATATAATATATAATATTTTACTTTAAATTTTATATATATTTTTTATATATACAAAAATTTTAAAATATACATATATATATATTTTTTTATATTATTTATATATATTATATATATATATATTTTATATAAATATTTTTTTTTATATACAACAAAAATATATTAATATTTATAAAATATATATATATAAATTTAAAATTAAAATTTATCTAATTTTATTTATATATTTCATTTTTTTTTAATATATATGGGAAAATTTTATTAAAAAAAATGTTTTATATATGAATATATATTATTATTATTTTATTTTTATATATTTTTATTATATATGTTTGTATAGGGTTTTTACATATATGTATTTTATATTTTTTATATATTTTATTATATTATTAAATATTTCTTTTTATATTATATCATATAATTTATATAAATATATATATTTTTTTATATTAATAATTTTATATTTTTATTTTATAAAATTTAATTATTAAAATTACATATTATTTATTTATATATTTATATATATAAATAATATATATTTTTTATATATATATTTTTTATATACATATTTTTTAAAATTATATATTTTATATATAATTTAATATTTAAATTTTTATATATATTATATATTTATTATATATATGTATCAAACACACATATATTATATTTTTCAAAAAGTTCTTAAACAAAAAAAGCCTAATACTTTTTGCTTGATTCCAAGGGATTTTTCCAAAAATTTCTTGGACAAACACACTATAAAGGAAGGCAGTCAGCGTGTGTGTGGGTGTTTTGTGTGTCTGTGGTGGTTTTGTTTTATGTGTGTATGTATGTGGCTTGTGTGTGTGTGTTTTTCTTTTTGTTTTTTGATATATGTTTACATTTATTCAAGGGGGAAAAAAACAAAATAAACATAAATATGGGTCCGAAAATAGACTTTCCCCCCAAGTATCACATACAGAATTTAGGAAACCACTCTGTTCATTTAAAAACAAGCAGAATAAGGCTAATGTTTAAAGGGAATTTCTTTACCGGTCCCTTTTTTTTTTTTGGCTTTCCCATATATTTTCCAAAGTTTGATCCCCCTTTTTATTTCTCTAAAAAATTATTGGTACGAATCATTATTAATCCTTTTCCTTGTGTTCATCTTTCCCTTTTTTGGTTTTGGTTTTTGTGGTGATCGGGTTGCAAGGAAAGGGTCGGATTTGAAAGTTAAAAGGTTTTCTTTAAACTTATTTTTTGCTTTCACTCTACGTTTTTTCTGCGTTATCCTTGCCCCTTATAGACAAGCAAAAAAGCAAAAACACATACACATACACCCCATATTGTGTTTTTGTGTGTTTTGTTTGGGGTTAATTTTGTGTATGTTGTTTTTGTTTATTTTTATATAAATAAAATTGTTTTATATATATAATTATATATTTTTAATATATTTTGGTTTTTTATATATATATATTTATATATATATATTATTTTTTATATATTTATATGGTTTTTTCTATTTTATATATATTAAATATTTTATTAATTTTATTTATTTTGTTTTTTTTTATTTTTAATATTTATTGTTTTTTTATTATATATATATAATATTTATTTATATATTTTATTTAAAAATTTTATTTAAATTTGTTTATTTTATTTTATATATTTATATTTATATATAAATTTTTTTATATATAAGTATATAAAAATTTTATTTTAAAATTTTATATAAAATATTTATATTTTAATTTATTTAACCATTTCTATATATATTTTTTTATTTATTTATATATATTTATTTTATTATATATATATATATAATTTACCCTTTTTCCCGGGGGAGTGCTGATTTTCCCAAAAAGAAATCTTAAATTTGTCCCTTTTGGGGTTTCTTTAAACAAAAATCTACCCCTCCCAAACCACTAAAGCCTTTTTTCTGTAAAAATTTTTCACCCCTTTTTTAAAAATTTTCTTTTCACTGGGCTGTCGATTCATTTTAGCACTTTTTCCCCTTTCCCCCATGTAACCCCTTCTTGGGGTTTTTTTATGGGTGTGTGGGTTGGAAAGGGGGGTGTGTATATATATTAGGGATGGGTATAATGTAATAAATATATTTAAATATATTTTATATTTATTTTTATTTATATTTTATATTTTTGGGTGTGTGTGTGTGTGTGGTGTGTTTTGTGTGTGTGTGTGTGTGTGTGTGTGTTGTGTGGGGTGGGGTGTGTGTGTTTGTTTTTTTTATATATATATATATTTATATATATATTTATATAAATATTTAAATTTTTAAAAATATATATATATATTTTTTTATATTTATATATTTTAAAAAATATATATGTATATGTTTTAAGGAGGGTTATATATATTTATTTATATTATATTATTTTTTAATATATTATATATATTGTGTGTTGTGTGTGTGTGTGTTGGGGTGTGGGGTTTTGTGGTGTGTGTGTGTGTGTGTGTGTGTGGGGGGTTTTGTATGTGTGTGTTTGTGTGTGTGTGTTTTGATGTTTATATGTATATATATATATTTATATTTTATTTATATATTATATTATATTATATATATATATATATATAATATATTTCATTGAAAGTTTTGGAAGGCAATTTTTTTTCCCCGCATTGTCTGTCTCTTGTTTCTGCCTTTTTTTATTTTCTGCAGCCCTGTGTCTCTTTGTTTTGTTTTTCAAGTCTCTTTTGCTCATTAGTTTGAGCGCAAATTTTAAAGGGCGGAAATTTTAAAGTTTTTAAAATTTTCTCCTTCATAAAAAGCAATTTTAATTGTATGTATGTGTATGTTAGTATGTTGTGTATGTAACGTATTATTTTTGCATATGTATGGAATTTTTTTTATTGATGCATATTGTGTGAGTATAAATTTTGTATATCCCATTAGTGTGTGTTTGTTTTTTTATCTAATAGAAAAAAAAACGTGGAAGTGAAAAAGCGAAAGAGGAGGAATTTGAGAACGGGAAGGGGGAAAAACGAGGACAGAGGGGGAGAGGAGAAAAGAAAGAGGGGGGGGGAAAATTAAAAAGGTGACAAGCAAAAAATAATGCCGTGCAAATGGCGATATTCTATAAACAATTGAAATAAAACACCCAAATTTACCTTGTCATTTCGTAAGGACTTGAATTTTTTAAAGTGACGAGACGAAGGTGGGGAGGGAAAAAAACCTGTGATTTTTCAGAGCAGATTTTTTTTTTTTTTCTCTCACTTCTCTCTCTCTCTTTCTCTCTCTCTTTTCTCCTTGTTTGCAAGGTTGGTTCAGCTCTCGCTTTGATTGGTGGGCGGCTTTTAAACCGCGTCGCTTTGTCAGAAAAGGCAAAATAGTGCCCTAAAAAATTTTACCTGCCTATTCGTGCCCAGGCCTGGGTTTTCTCTGATGTTCTGTCTCTCTTTGATTTTGACGTGGGTGTTGGAAAATGTTTTGAATAAAATATTTCTTTTAAATGTCCCACAACACACGCACAAACACACACACACACACACACACCCACACACACACACACACACCCCAACAACACACACCCCAAAACACACCACACACACACAAAACTTATAGATTTAAGATTAGAACATAGATAGCTAGATATGAGAGAAAAAATTTAATCTGTTGGGAAAGATATATTCTTTTAGAAACAGACGATTTTTTTTTTTTTTTTGAAAGTGTCACTAATTGCACTGAAGATGGGAGCTCAGGTGTGCATACTACGCAAGAGTTTATTGAGTATTGTGACAGGGTTTATTTTTTATTGCTTGAATTCCAAATATTATAAGAGTAATCTAAAATGATATTCCATTTATCTCCAGACACAAATTATAGCGGAAGTTCTTTTACACCGGGACCTTTCATGTTTCGACATTGGGAAACAAAAACCCCCCAAAATGAACACAAAAACCTCGATTTTCGCGGTGTGTCGACTTCAGGGGAAAATCGATTGTCATGATTTTAACTTTCATCAAATTGTAGGGAAAAAATTTAATTGAAACTGCAACTTTCGGGCACACTTTGCTAAAGCTAAAATTTCCAAGTAAAATTTTTTTTTGCAACCTTTTCACAAACTTGATTAAAAATTCAGGTAATCAATTTC
>NW_028234409.1:15650186-15660186 GCF_977035675.1 Penaeus japonicus | reverse complement strand
GGTTCATGGAGGTAGTTATACTATCGACATCAATGCGGCATTGCATTATTCCATGAATCACTAGCTTCATTGCAGTGACGAGTTCTGGAACAATGGTGATATATGCCTATCAGTGCTACAATGGCAAGGGGTATTGCCGTGACAAGGTGTGATCTCGGACCACATACAATCAATTTCTATTGAAGGACTCTAAATTGCAACATTTCACGATGACACCCAACCCCTTTCTCTCCTATGCGGGAGCAGTATAATTTGTAAGAGCAGAAGGGAACCAGACGCTTCCAAGGAAATGGAAAATGGATTTGGTCTGTGGACGCTATCCAAGCAGAAAAATAAAGGATGAAAAGCAGTGGCGAGGTTTACCCGAGTTAACACCGTGTGCAAAACCGTATGATATTTGTTCAAGGTATTATATATTACCCAAACTGTGTCTTTATTCTCGAATGTCGTTTTTCACATTCAAATTGGTATCTAGAATTATTTGAATTTCAATTTTATTTATTTTTCACATAATATACGGGATGTGAATATATACATCGTATGGTATAGCAGTGTATTAGTTCCCAAATATATACATATATACGAATGTTTATAAAGATTTTCAAAAGAAATGTATCGATTTATTTGTTATTGTTTTGAATGAGTGCGTTTGCATGTGTGTGTTTTGTTTTTTTATCTTTTTGTTTTTTTGTTGGCTACACCATAGATTGTGCCTTAAGGTATCTCCTTTCTCCACTGTAGAGATAACCTGTTTTCAGAAATTTGAAGTAATAGATATTGAGAGTTATTAAACATATTCCTTATGGGGGAGGCTATTCGAGATAATACATTATGTGGCCTTGCGTTTAATATTTAAAAAAAAAAATCGGGGCTTCTCAAAACAATGAGTTATCGTCCTATTGTAGAGTTTTCCCGCATGTTTTCACCATTTTGCACGAGTAAACATAATCCTTATGCAGTAGCTTCTTACAACATTCTGAACTGTCTATCTCCCATGTATTGATAATTGGGAAACGTTCTAGAGACGTATTTGTCAGAACTAAATACTCTGCTTGCTTACACTCCACTTCTAGATGGACAGCCCAATTCCTTATTTCATTCCCAGTTTCAGAAGTCGTGAGATGACGAAGTTCTTGATGGTTGGTTGAGGCCAAAGCTATCTGGATCATGGGAAATGTGAGTCTACCCTTATATCCCTATTAACAACTTTTTTTGGAAAATAATACCGCCCAGGGAAGCTTGAGGAAGGGTGTAAGCGCCCCCTTTGTTTTTTTATGGTTTTCCGCTAACGCTTAGGATAAACATCTAATCTATTCATCAGATGCTTATATATCTATTGTTTAGAGCCTTTTCTAAAGTATTTTAAATCATGGTATAAAATACATTATTTCGCTTGGCTCTCCGAACACCTGTCCAGTCCTTACTTCGTCCTTTTGTGCTTGCCTTTGTCTGCTCTGGCCTTTCCCCTTCCCTTCGAATGGGTGTGGACTGTCCTCCTGCTTCCTTGTCCTCCTTAAATATGCACCTCGAATCTCGCAGTCCTAACATCTCCAAGATAAACCGAGTTTGATCCGAAAAAAATGGAAGGGTTTCTAGATGTGTGTATATTTGTGAGTTAATTAAACCCCTCTTGCACACGCACGCGCGGCGCACAGCACACACACAGCTCGACACCACACCTCACACAGCCTCACACACACACACACACAATGCACCACAACCATGCACAACACACACATACACACACACACGAGCCACACACACACACACACACACACACACAACACACACACACACACACACACATAATCCACACACACACTACCACATACACACCAGGCAGCACAACACACACACACGGGTCGACACACACACTGTTTGATATGTTTACAGCTGCCAGTGATGTCAAACTTCTTCAAAATTTACCTATTTTAGTGTTTTTTTTACAATTGCAATTAAGTATTTAGATTTGATTTTTTCCCTGGTTGCAATTTCAGTTTTAAATTCGATTTATACTGTACTCCGAACATCCGACATTTGTGCAGGCAACTTATTCCGGGCAAGTATTTTTGTCATGTAATTCCTATTTCTATAAAAACTAGTCCCTAAAAAGAATAACAAAAAAATTGAAAATTAGATTCGATTAATGAAGTGAGAACTACAACCAATAAACAGTTGTTTTGCCTCTCTTTGTGGCGTTACAGCTTATATTCTAATCCCTATTCCAGAATATTCCCATTTACACACCATTTTCAGGAAAATCCCTGCTTAGGTGATAAAAGCCTGGGATTTTTTTTTTTCTTTTTTTCTTTTAAAAATATCGATGCAAATCATATTGGCTTCGCTAATCAGCTTGGGAATTGTATAAAGTATATGCGATTGTTTTATTAATGTGCAGTGTATAGATTGGAAACCTTCCCAAAATCCATTGTCCTTGCCGCTGGGATTACGGAGAAGCCTTGCGAAGTTTTGTTATTATGAGTGACAATGATAGAGAGAGAAAGAGGGAGGGAGAGAGAGCGGAAGAGAAGAAGAGATGAGAAGAGAGATAGATAGAGAGAGAGAGAGAGAGAGAGAGAGAGAGAGAGAGAGAGAGAGAGAGAGGGAGAGAGAGAGAGAGAGACAGACAGAGAGACAAAGATTTTTTATTTATTTTTTTTTTTTTTCTTATTAAAGTGGACGATGAAGCCTTTTCTTTTTCAAAGTCGAGCCGCATGTCCTGACCATATAAACATATCCTCAACGCAATTAATCATACAAAAGCGAAAAGAAGATTTCACAATACAGCGACCACAGCGCTCGAGATGCCTTGTGAAGCCCCACAATGGCCTGGCTATTAGCCTGCACAACTCCAAGTCCTCTCAACAACTGCCGCTAATTTCCTTAATGGATGCAAAATGTATGTACAGAACATCGGGCATCGAGACTCATTGTCATGGAAATCAGACGCTTGATGATGCATTGCTTGTAGTTCAGATAGTATAAGGAAGATTTGACCGGGAGATACTGTGGTATGGAAGCTCGGTTATTTTTATTATTACTATTATTGTTTTCTTAAGATTGGTTAAGAGCATTTGCCAGGAATGGAATTGTAAAATTGGTTTGCAATTGGGATATTTTATGAATTTACGATTTTTAAAATCATATTTCTGTTATAGAAATATAATGTTTATAGTGTGTGATATTGTCTACTAAACTAATTTATTATGAATAATACAACAATGCAATACACAAGGAAGCATCGAAGTATTAATGATAAATCGAAAGCCAAGGAAACAGATACACATATGTAAATAAATATTGTTCAAAGAGACACTCAACGAAGAGAAAATAAACATAAAGAATGGATATGAACAACTACATGTGGGTGACGAAAACTAGATTCATGAAAAAAATATAATATGACATAAACTGATATGTATATTTATCTTCTAATAACATGAAAAACAACACAAAAGATCTTGAAAAGAGAGAGAGAGAGAGAGAGAGAGAGAGAGAGAGAGAGAGAGAGAGAGAGAGAGAGAGAAAATGTTTTGAATTCGTACCGAAATTAGTAGAGATATTATCAGATTCAAGTGCGATGAACCAGAACAGGATAGTTTCATTAACTCTCCCATCTACGCCTGGATTTACTACTTTAATATGCACAGTAGAACGTAGCCGCCTGAAGGATATTGTCTACCAGGTGAATTGGGATTAGCCAATTAGGAATAGGTTATCCAGAAGAAAAAAAAACCGTGGAACTCTTGACCACAAATACATGTGGTTAGCAAGGAGATTAATGTAATTTTGAGTGATAGATCAATTTAATTGTAAATTATAGATGCACATGGGCTAATGTACATATCTATTGAAGCGGAATTCATAGTGTTAAGCAATATCAAATACCGGCATACACGCTCGCTGTCTGTGGAACTCATCCATGGTGTACGGTAAAGGAGATTTTTCAATAACGTATTGAATTAACGATGAGTGAGTAATGATATTATTATTATACTGATAGTGGTATCTATATTTATATATACATATATGTGTGTGTGCATGTGTGAGTGTGTGCGTGTGTGTGTGTGTGCTTTGTGTGTGTGTGTGTGTATATATATGTATGTCTATATATATATATATATATATATATATATATATATATATATATATATATATATATATATATATATATACATATAAATGCGAGTGTGTTTGTGTACGGTATAAACGTCCCTACACGAATACATATACAAACACTGCAACAACAAAGAGAAGAGAATGAAGTGTTCTACCTTTTGGGAGAGAAGATATGTACTCTTGGATGGACAAGAACTTTGATCAGTACGCACGTCCATGATATGTTGAGCAATATACGACCAAAAAGATAATACTAATAATCATTGCTGGGGGCTCCAACACTGAAGAGGGAAGTTCAGACCATTTGATAAGCTATCATAGCCAATCTCTGTGTAATTAAACTCCCATAATAAACAGTTATGACCTCGTATATGTCTTAATGTATCTTGTTTTATTAAAGTTATGTTGAGTAGTGCGCCACAAAAAAATACATGTAATACATATAAAAATGGATATCATTACAACATATTGAATAACCATATACACAAGAAAAAACAGCACAACAACTTATTCATATAGTATTTCTATATACTTTCTAACACACGAGCCAAACAGACAAGGTCACAGTGTATACGGGCTTTTCCAGGACACAAAGAAGACGTCCTGAGGCTCCGCGGATCACTTAAAGCTATAAGGATTTTGAGCACGTTGGTCTTGTTATCTCCTGAGGATCGTCTTTGAGACGTAAAAGATGTAACCCTTTTCCTACCGGGTGTTTGGAGAGAGTCCAAGAGAGCAGAGAAGAAATAGGGAAAGAGAAAGATGAAGAAGGCATAGGAAGAGAAGAAAGATGGGTCTGTTTTGTATTGTGGTGTATCTATCAATCTATCTATATGTGTGAGTGTGTGTAAATGTTTGTATGTTCGTGTAATGTGCGTTAGTGTATATTTATTGTTCGTGTGTGTATGTACACAAATTTGTTTTACAAACGAACAAAAATCCCTGTTAGTAATAACTATGTGTGGGTATGGTTTTAGGAATCTAATTTTGTTTCCGTACTATGAAAATATGTCTTCCTTCTTTTTCTTAGATGTAAACAGGGAGACCACGCCAACATAAATAACGAAACTCATTAACCTGTAACACGACAGAGGATAATGAAATAAACCTTCAGTAGGAAAATGACGTTGCAATCCTTTTCAGAGGTTTCTCAGTGAGGTCGAGGATAATCAAAAGTGGTTAAGTTCCCAACATCACGATATATATATAATATAGGGGGGTGGGGTATATATATAAATTTTTATATATATATATATATTATATAAGAATATATATTATGTTATATGTAGGGTAAGTTAGTTGTGTGTGTGTTGTGGTGTTGGTGTGTGGGTGTTGTGTGTGTGTGTGTGTGGTGTGTTGTTGTGTGTGTGTGTGTGTGGTGTACACACACACACACATATAAATATATATATAATGTATATAATAGCATATATAGGTAGATATCATATATATATATATAAATATATATATATGTATATATACATATAAATGTATAATGTATAGATATATATTAGGATTATATATAATATATATATAGGAAATATATATATATAATATAAATATATATAGAACATATACATTTAATATGTATAATAGACATATATAATATTATTTATGTAAATATATATATATATATATACTATTATAACATATATATATATATATAAATAGATATATATATATATATGTATAATATACCATATAAATGTATAATGTATATGTAAATATATAGACTTATATATATATGAGTAGGATATATATATATATATATATACATATACATTTATGTATGTATATAGACATATTATTTATATGTATATATATAATATATATAGTATATAATATCTATATATAATATAATATATATAAGTACCATAATAATGTATATATCATATATATATATATATGCGTGATATATAATATATATATATATATATAATATAAATATATATATAGTATGTAAGAAAATATATTATGTATATATATAATATATATATATATATATATATATATTATATATATATAATCTATAATAAATATAGATATACATATATCGATGTAATAGATTATTATATATATATATATATATATATATAAATATATTTAGTATATATTACATATATATTATATATATACTATTATAATAAATGTAATAAATAAATATAAAATATATAATATAAATATATAATATATATATATATATATAAATATAACACACATATGAGATACCATATAGTATTCAACGTGGGCTTCAAAAAGCAAAAAGTGATAATTCATAAAAGATGATCTAGAACTTACTGCCCTCATGTTGACACGATACCACGGACGGTCAGCACTTTCCAGAAACGAGACCGGAGAATTTCTTTCCAAACATTTTGACATTCAGAAGTGACAACTCTGAGTGCTGTTTCACATAGACTTGCAGGTGCTTCCGCGGTGTAAAAGTGTAAATTTCCTCCAAAATTTCTCAAGAAAGTTGTGCGAGAGTTACAGGTTGAAAATTTGTGGACTACATGTAGTGTTGAAGGAATAAGTTGTTTATAATATATGTAATCAAAAGCTTGTGCAGCGCTAACGTGTTACACTCATGTTTAAATTGCAATCTGTAATATTTACCAATTTTCTGACCAGTTTCTGCCTTCATCTTTGTGAGTGATAGGATCGGGAAATCATCTCAATAAACAGTTGAAAGGACTTCCCAATGATGAAACAATTTCGATATTGTATATCAATTTCTTGCCTGTGTATTATCTATTCTTTTTTTGTATCGATGTTTGTTAATCAAACGATAGGTATTAAAGTTTTACACTTATTTTCTATTGTATCCTTCGTACACACCTCATCTGCTGACACCATCTCGAAAATATTTTGTCGTAGAATTATTTCTAATGGTCAAATTCATTTTGTATCTATATATATATATATATATATATATATATATATATATATATATATATATATACAAAGAGAGAGAGAGAGAGAGAGAGAGAGAGAGAGAGAGAGAGAGAGAGAGAGAGAAAGAAAGATTGAGAAAGAGAGAGAGAGAGAGTGAGAAAGAGAGAGAGAGATTGAGTAAGAGAGAGAGAGAAGAGAGAGAGAGAGAGAGAGAGAGAGAGAGAGAGAGATAAGAGAAAGAGAGAGAGAGAGAGATAGATAAGAAAAGAGAGAGAGAGAGAAGACATCGCAGATTACGGTCCACATGGCCACACACTTAGGCCTTCATCCGATCCCCTTACAGATCAAAGGTCAAAAAACCGCACTGGTTGGTAGACAGATTCAATGTTTTATTATCCATTCACATCAAATACATGCCTTCCTTTACATACATCGCCCATTCCAGATAAAATGTGTAAATATACATATATATTAACTTGCTTAAAACCTAAAACCACAGACATAACACGAAACATCCTTCCATCTGTATAAAATACATTACGTGTTTATTTATTCATTTGTACTGTCAGTGTGTGTAAGCATATATATATATATAATAATAAATATATTATATATCTATATAAAAATAGTATATATATATATATATATATATATATTATATATATATATATATCATATGTATATATATATATATATATATATCTATATATATATATAAATACGTGTGTGTGTGTTGTTTGTGGTGTTTGTGGTTGTGTGAGAGTGTGTGTGTGTGTGTGAACATATGTATATGTGTCTATATATGTATAAATATATATATATATATATATATAATATAATACTATAATATGAAATTTCCTATATATATATATAAAAATATAATATATTATAATATATATATAATATATACGTATATACAATAAATATATATATATATATTAATATATATATATGAAATATATATATCAATATATATAAAAATATATATAAATAAATACATATCTATAAAAATAAGTAAGTCAATTTATATGCATATCTATGTATAAATATATATAAAAAAAACTATATATATAAATAACTATATAAATAAAATCTAAAAGTGATGTGTTGTTTGGTGTGAGTGTTAGATTAGTGTGTAGGTGAGTGATTAATGTGTTAATATACATATATAATATATATATATATATATACTAATATATAATATAAAAATAAATATATATCAAATACAATAGACCCACAACACAACCCAACACAAATACAAAACTGTATCAATATAAATAACTAATAATAAATATAAATATATAAAAAAATCTATAACTATATAAAAACAAATATCTATATATAATAACATAAAATATGATATCAATAAATATATATAAATAACAATAAATAAATATGAAATATATACATATATCAATATATATCCATATAAAAAATGAAATATATAAAAAAATATAACTATATAATATATATCTAAACATCTACCCCCACACCCCCCACACCCCAAAAACATAAAAGCATAACTATATATCTATATATATAAATACTATATAAATAACTAACTCAATAAAGATGTAATATCTCACCAATATACACTATCATAAAACACAAAATAACTCATATCTATGATCTATCTAAATGTATAAAAATAACTATGTACTATATACATATCACTAAATATAAAAACAAACTCACACTAAAAATCTATAAAAAAATATATAATAAACAATCTATAACTAAAAACACCCCCCCCTCAAAACTATATAATCTCAATATAAATAACTACTATCTATAAATAAACTATAAAACAATATCAATAAATAAAAAAAAACAACTAAAAGTAGATGTTTCTATAAAATAAAAAAAATAAATATAAAATCAATATATATATATAAAAAAACTCACCTGAACTATAGATAACTCCCAAAAAATACAAAAAAGACTACTCAACAACTAAACTAACAACCTAAACTAAAAATATATAAATCACTAACTATTATCTTAAAATTACATATCACTTGTATATAGAAGATATCAACATATAAAAACCAAAAATTTAATATATATCTAATATCCTCAACATCAAAAAATCAATAAAACTCAATACTATAAATATATAACTATACTCAACTAATGATAAATTCTAGTGATGTTGATAGTGTTCGTGTGAGTGAGTGATGTTGAGGTGGGGTGTTAACTGTGTTTGTGGAGAGTGAGTGTGGTAGTGATTGGAGATTGAGGTGAGAGACTATTTTCGAGATAGTGAGCACCCTCACCATGTCAACAGAAACAGACAATTCAAACTCACTCCATCTATCTACACAACACCACACACAATCACACACACTCACTAACACAGACACTCATAAACCACAAACCCCTAAAACACAGAGTTAGAGTGTTACACTGATATGACACACTCTCACAAATCAACTCTCCCCTCTCTCTCACTCAAACAAACACTCAATCACACAACACACTAAACCCCCACCCACAACCCCCACCCACCCCCCCCCCCACCCACCCAGCCACCCCCCCCCCCCCCCCCCCCCCCCACCCACCACCCCCCACACCACACCACACACACACTCACACTCACACCACACACACAGACAGTACAGACAGACTGTGATATACATCAATATTAGACAAACTCCAACAATCAAACACACACACACACACACACACACACACACACACACACTCACCACTAACACACGCTCATATATATATACTAGTATATGATATATATGACCTTATAGATATATAGATATAGAGATAGAGATTCAGAGATCCATATTGAGTTGAGAAGAGTGTGTGAAGTGCAACAGACTCCACACACTTCACACATCAAACACACACACACACACACACAAAAACACACACACACACACACACAGACACCCACACACACATCAACACAACACACCAACTTACTCACCACACACACCCACTGACTCCACACACAAACGCCACACACACACAC
>NW_028234409.1:15617686-15620186 GCF_977035675.1 Penaeus japonicus | reverse complement strand
GTGAGATAGTGTCCCCCTGCCTAACACACTTTGTATTGGTATTTTATTAGTTTCTGTGTGCATTTTGATGGTCTCTGTACCATTTCTATATATATCCTCTAAGAATCTGCAATATATTTTCTCTACTCCTTTTTTACGAATTGCATCTAGTACTGTAGCTATCTGTACCGAGTTGAATGCCTTTTAGTAATCTACGAATGCCATACACAGGGGCTTCCTATATCCGTTTGTTTTCTCTCTCATTTGGGCCAGTGTGTGGATATGGTCTGTAGTTGAGAATCCGCTGTGGAAGCCTGCCTGTTCCCTGGGTTGTTTTGAATCTAATGTATCGGTGATGCGGGCTGTGATGATTTTTGTGAACAGTACAGATTACTGAAAGGAGGCTTATAGGTCGATAATTCTTTAAGTCTTTTATGCCCCCCTTTATGTGTATTAAAATTATTATTGCGTTTTACTGACACTCAGACATTTGTTTTAAAAATTGGCCAATTTTACTACAGTCTCTCCTGCATCTTAAATAAAATCTACATTAATGCCATATCCTGGTGTTTTTCGTCTTTTCATGCCTTTTAATGCCCTTTTTACTTCCTCTACCGTAATCTTTGAGACTTCTCCAACTGTTGTTTGTTCCAGCACCTTGCAGACTTATTTGGTAAAAGTTCACTCACTTTCCTTGGCCACACCATCTCCGTGTCAGGAATCGCCCCAATAGAAGAAAAGATCAGGGTCATTGATGCTATCCCCAGGCCTGCCACCCAGCAGCAGCTCTGTGAATTCTTGGGCATGGTAAACTTCTACAGAAGGTTCATCCCTAACTGTTCATCCTTTGCTGCATCCCTAACCCGCTCAACAACCTTCTTCAACCTACAAGAAAAGGGTGTCCCACTCTTATCGACTGGTCCCCAACTGGAATTTCTGCCTTCCAGGAAGTCAATACAGCCATCACCAAAGCTACTCTCCTGGCTCATCCACGTCCATCAGCATCGCCACTGATGCCTCAGAAACAGCAGTAGGGGCAGTGTTACAGCAACATGTGGATGGACATTGGCAACCCCTAGCATTCTTCTCCAAAGGTTTGCGGCCACCAGAAAAGAAATACAGTGCATTCAGCAAAGAACTACTTGCTGCCTACCTTGCTATCAAACATTTTCGCCACTACGTCAACGACATTCCCTGAGGGAGGAGTGTCACTTAGACTTCATCACCCAGTTCACATCAGATATCAGGCACATCAGTGGAACCCACAACCTTGCTGTTGACGCTATTTCCAGAGTCACCATCAATACCATCTTACACAGAGATTCTATAATAGATTAAGATCACGCTACTACGATGTCCAAATTCAGGGAAAATAAGATCCAGTGCTGGGAAAAGATGGCAGAACACCTCGACGATTCACACCAGCAACAACCAGCAGACTACAACTCCTGGCTGTTCTTCACTTTGTTTAATATAATATAGTTTTTAAACCAATTAGTAGTTTCACTTGAACTACAAATAAATGAAAATTCATCAAGCAGTGTCAAAAGATCAGATTCTGTCCTCAAAGACCTTACATTTTATGTGCAAAGATTCATCAACCTGGAACGGCCTGGGTCTAACCGGATATTTTTAGCACCCTTTGCTCCAGAGCGATCCTTATCGCCGCCGGGGCTCTTTCTCTTCTGGGGAATGAGGGCTGTTGTCTTGACTGGAAAATCACATTTAAGAGGGGTGAGGCCAGATATCCCTATCTACTGGCCTTAATTGTAACTTTGTGGGGCGAGTAGTTTAGTCAGAAGCCCACCATTAATCTCCAATAACACGTTTGAGCAGGTCTCGTATGTTATTAGGAGATCTGAGCATCCCCCAATCTTGCTCACTACCTCTCGGTCTACTCCAGTGAGAATGGACATATATTTCCATACACGTGCAGGGCCAATGCAAAATTCATGCTTGCATATTCATGCGCGTTCCCGTGCCCGTACTTATGTACGTATCTATATATATATATTGCGCCCATGTATGCACAGCGTAGCACATATAAATACACAAATATGCAATCATACACACACTGCAAGCGGGTGTCTGCCCATATGTAGATACGCTTTGTAATTCGTGGTTTGTGCTTCCGACAGCATGTATGTACATAGTACTCATACATATACAGCGTCTACGTGTGCATACACACGTGAATTATGATGTGCCCATGCATTATAATTTGTTAAAATATATATAGGGAATAGTATATATATATATATATATATATATATATATATATATATATATATATATATATATATATATATATATATAGTAGATGATAAAATTTAATGTTTTCTTTTATTTATATTGTGGCACTCTCCATGCCTTTGTGGCATTCTTTCTTTTTTTAATTTTCTATGACACTTGGGCAATTTCTGATTTTTATTTCGTTGGTATAAGCACTCTAGACATTCACAAATACTTTCACCTTATGTTGTGCCACTACGGATCACTGAATAAACATCATTCTACACTT
>NW_028234409.1:15607686-15610186 GCF_977035675.1 Penaeus japonicus | reverse complement strand
AAGGATGTCATGGAGATAGGAGAATCGATTTTAATGGGATTTAACATACCAGCAGTGGAGGTAGAAGCCCTCAGAATTACTCTGGGATGTTTCTTTAACTGATTTTGAGAAATAATTTACATAACCTATGGTCGCGCATACATAATTTCACTATTTTGTTGACACATACACCAAAACCATAAAGTTTAATCAGTAATACAGTAAGAAATACACAATTACAAATAGAACACTAAACATACATTAACCGTCAAATTTTAGGGACCACGATTCAGATTCTGTCTCTTTTCTGATTAGGCAGAGAAAGTCGATGGTTCTCTACTACTGGAGGATTTTTTTGGAGTTCATCCTCCTTACGAGCTGTGTCAAAAAAATGACATCTCTTGAAGCTCTGTCATTGACGGCAGACAAGCTTTTAATTTTCCGCTTGCCTGAAACCTATGATTGTGAAAAAAATGAATACGAGTCCTCTCCAATGATCATGGACAGATCGAGATCTTATTCAACAGCATCTGTTTCTCATACCCTGAACCGGTTAGGTTAGGTTAGGTCACCAAGAAGCTTTGTCCTTCCTACACCAAAAATAAGTATAGGCGGGCGTTCCACCTTGGTAGTACCATCGAGAGCCTCCATAAGCCTTCCATCCCAGTGAAATAAAGCGATTTCAGGGGAAGACCAGTCTGACTTGAGCATTGAATCAAAATCATTTTTCTAAATAGAAATGATGATTCACTGAACTGTAAAACCAGAATTTTCTCTTGTGTAGATAGCCATTGATAATGATATTGACAAAATAAAGATTATTCAAGTTTCAATGTTCTATTTCCAATATATGACTAAGCTGGAAGCTTTACAATGGTCGTAAGTTAACAGCAGACGTATGAGACATGGACTTTTGTACAATATGTATGTTTTGAGTGAATCTGTCAAAAATCAAAGAAATTATGTGTGCGCATGACCATTAACTATGTAAATTGGTTCACAAAATTGTCGCGAAAGGTTATTTCTAGAAATCGCATCTGAACTAAAGAGAAACAGTGATAAAAATCTTCAAAACTTTGTACTCATGTTCTACTCATCTAACTGCATTACCAGAAAAAACGGCTAGCATCGGAGCTTCTGCTTTTCTACTTAAGGGGGCAACTGCAGCACCCTAGTACTTAGCAATGTTGCCAAGCTGCTTCTCATGTGAGCAATGCTCGAGTTATACATCAGTTAAGTAGTACCGTGTGACTAATGTAATATGCTTTATTGATAAAAAATAAATAAATAAATAAATAAATAAATATCACACATACTGTTTTCTATGAAATTAATGAGCAAGTTATAAATACGTGCAACACCAGCAATACAAACATATTTGTATGTGGGAGTTGATCTTTTTGAAGTAACTTGAATCTTATAATTTTTCGTGAATTATATCTATCAATGTGGAACAAACACCATATTTCCATATTTTAAAAATCTTTCTCAGACGAATTTAATGGCATTATCGTGGAACATGCACGGATACAAACAATATTTGCCTCCATCTGTCTGTCTGTATGTGTGTGTATGTATGTATTCTATCTCTAAAGAACTGAACTGAATACAGCATCCTTCCCACGAAGGTAATAGACACTGGTCCAACCACGAACAACCTGCCAGCCATACAACCATCCTCGCCCCTCCCACCCCCACAACATAGTAAGACATTTATTGAGCGATTACACCAATTCCAAGTACTTCATGGACTAGGGAGAGGATTCAATAAGCTGTAGCACACATTGGAACACAAAGTCTTTCAGGACTAGCTTTCTGATAAACAACTCAGGACGTTTTCTATGTGTTGTGGCCATGCCATGTTCGTGATGTGTCCATGTCGTGTTCGTATCACGAGGGCGGTATTCTAGGACACAAAAGTGTGGCACGTCTGCGTCAGCTGCTTCAGGTTTACCAACCGTTCCTAAGTTAACATGTTTCGGATGAATGGCACTATTCAAACGTCAAATTCATAAGAGAAACTACAATCATAGATAGTACTAACAAAAGATAATTCAATTTTGGTATGAATCAGTCGCTGTACTTGTTCCTAGTTATTAAAAAAAAATTGACAACTATTTCACGAACGTGTGGTTGGTAATTCAGTCTACGATCTATCTAAAAAAACGGGATGAGAGGGATCGTGTGTTTATGTAAAGATCTTCCTTATTTTGTCTGAGTATATACTGTACATATATGCGTATCTTTAATATATCATCCATATAGATTTAATGTATACATATTTCATATAATTATATACTTTCACTTTACGTTCCTGACTACTGTTACCATTCATTTAACTTCACTCTCCTTCGAAAATTCCGCCAAAAGATAAACAAACTCAAAATCAGCAGAGAATCCATGTTTTCCTAAAAGGGTTTGTAGTCCAAGCCTAGGACAATGATGCCTAATATATCCAATATAGATATTACTTTCCAAACGTACTATGCTCATATGAAGTATTGGTAAGAAAAAAAAATTT
>NW_028234409.1:15541336-15543836 GCF_977035675.1 Penaeus japonicus | reverse complement strand
AGAGTCTTGAGTGGCTTCAGCCCCTCCCACAGTTTTTTCTTTAAGTCCATAATGAGTTCTGTGTCGTTAACAGTCACCCCGAGATACTTGTACTTGTGGCAAAGATCTAGTTCAATGTCATCTATATAAAAGTTTGGCAGTGGGATTGTAAGAGGATTGAGTGCCTTGTTTTTTTCAACTGAGATTATCAAACCGCACTCAGTAGCTTTTATGGACAGTACATTAAGAATCTTTTGCATTCTATCCTCTCGTTAGGTGTTAATGTAGATGTCGTTAGCATAACAAATAATGGAATCACTGCCCTCAAGTGGTATTTTGCTTAATAGTCTGTGCATTAAAATGTTAAATAGCATGGGGCTAAGTACGCCCCCCTGAGGTGTGCCAAGCTCAAACATTTTAGAGTATGTACTTTTGATTCCCCTGAAGGGAACATGAGCTGATCGGTTTGATAAATACATTTGAATCCACGTTAAAAGTTTACCTTGAATACCAAAGCTAGCCAGTTGCTCAAGGATAAGGTCTCTGTTTCCAATATCAAAGGCAGATTTAAGATTTAGAAATACAGTTTGCATGCCTTGCTAAGAATTTGTCAAGTACTCTGAAAAGCAGTGCTGAGTGCTACGTCCTGGAAGGAATCCATACAGTCTTGGAGATAACTTGGCATGTATGCGATACATGAGTCTGCTCAAAATAATTCTCTCGAGTACCTTGCATAAACATGAGGTCAATGAGACGGGTCGGTATTTATCAGAGTTCGGTTTGAGTATGGGAATGATTAAGCTTTTAGTCCAGGAGCTTGGGAGTATTCCTTGGGATAAGCTTAGTCTGTAAAGATGTAAAAGTAAGCAATGAGCCGAAGTACACTATAAATGATGCCATCCTCGCCTGGGGCAGTTGCCTTACCCTTGCGAAGTGCATTATTTAATTCCCACTCAGTTATTTCGGCAAAGTCGGAGGGGTCAGTGGCAGAGCAAGCTATGGCAATGTTAAAATTCCTATTTATTTTCGTATTGTTAAGCTTATCTCGTATTCTCTGCGGAAGTGAGTTCAGCTGAGAGGTTCTTGCCCACTGATCTAGTAACAAATTAGCCTGTTCTAATGGGCTGTGGAACTGCGGAGTGGCGACAGCTTTACCTGACAACCTGTTGATTTTTCTCCATACCTCAGCTGCAGAAGTTTGGTGGTTAATACTCTGCAGGAATTGCTCCCAATGTTTACTGCGAACTTGAGCCTTTAATTCTCTGAATTCTTTATTAGCTCTGAGGAATCGTAAAAGATTTTCTGATGTCATGTCATCCCTGTAACAATTAGCAAGCTCCTGAACTCGGTTATGCTCCCTACTTAAAATGGGGTCATTTATACACTTTGGTATGTGAGGGACTGGGGAACTTTTTTTCTTTGAGAGTTTTCTTGAGCAGACCCATGTATTGTAGTAGTCAGTGACAACTTTTATCGGGTCCTGAGAGTAATTTTCGACAGTGGTTACGACATAAGTATTATACCAGTCATAAACACCTGCCCTGAAGTGATGTTCCAGTCCCGGTGGGATTGTAATTTTAGGTCTGGGTGCTTTGTGAGCTATGCTGTTGTCAACAGTATACTCTGTAAGGATTGCAAAGTGGTCGCTGACTAACTCTCGAACCAGTGAAGTACAAACATTACCATGCACAAGATCTTTGCCAATTACATAATCTAACCTGCCACCTGCTAAATTAGTCTGTTTATCTGTGTCATATACAGTCATTGATCTTCTATTGACGAAATGTTTAAATTCCTCCCCATTGCTGTTACTCTGGTGATCCCCAAATTGTGTGTGTCTAGCATTGAAATCTCCCATACATAATGTTCCTTGATTATGGAAATTGGGTAGAGAACTAGTCAGAAACTTTGAGCTCCTGGCATACACATTAATTCTTAAATGATGGAACTGCACGTCGGTGTTCCCGGACTTTATTACTAGTTCATGTGGCAGTGTTAGCTTTATATAAGTCAACAAACCCGTCATGGCTGTATTTACAGATGAGCAATACCCTTTGAGTTTAGGCGCTATTTTCATGTTAGTAGCAGCTGCAAACGGTTCTTGTACGTAGATTACATCGACATTGTTTTTACGAATATAAAACTCTAGGTCATTAAGCCTAGGCTTAATACTACGCATATTCCATGATATGAATTTGATTGTGCGTTTATCCATAAATGAAGAGTTTTTTATTTGATTATACTTCTTTCTGTAATATCCTCTGATGGTAACGCATTTTACTTTACAGAAAGCACACATATACATTGCTGTATAACCATACTTCTCCTCACATAGGACAGACCTTAATTTAAAACTACAATTAACCATTTAAACTATTAATTCTTAGTTTTTTTTCTGCTTCGTAGCTCTATCCCTTCAATTGATGTGTTGAGGGCATTCGGGGGACCGGAAGCCTTATCAGGGTCCGTGTCACGTAGTTCCTGACATTGCCTTCCCTCAGTATCAGCACGGGCTCCCTCA
>NW_028234409.1:15506336-15513836 GCF_977035675.1 Penaeus japonicus | reverse complement strand
GTACTGACCGACACCTGCTTCCTGCCCCAACCTTCACCTGGTCACAGCTGACACACCCACATGTGTACCGAACCGGAAGCACCATTAAAACCTCTTCTTTGACCCAACTACAATTTATATGTTATAGCAGGAGGAATCTGTGAACATCTTCCTTCTCATCTTCATTACCATTTGGTAGTATGTGTATTTTCATTTCTGTGTAGCATGCAATAGTTTGCTTCTGGTCCCTTCAGCTGTTTCCATTGGACGAATAGCCTGAGGCAGGGAAAGGACACAGAGTTGCCAGTGTCACCACCGAAAACGGGTCATAAGAACAAGGGGTAAGGGAGACAGGGCAGCACTTCTTCCTTGACTCTCCCACGATTGAAGCACGTCTCGTGGGAGTCATCTCAGGGCCTTGACCTCGTCATACCACCGTCTTCCGAAGGTGTTGTCCTTGACTCTGTAATCTGAGAGGGCGAACCCCCTGGTCCAATAAAGTGCAAGTGTATCAGTGTGTCTCCATCACCGACTCAAACCGTGATCTCGAGGTCCAAGTCAGTCAGACCTCCAAGTTTATATTGGTAATCGCAGTGGGATCCACGTTTTTGCTGGAACCAAACTCTACCACTCCGAAGCACGCCGCCGACCAAGCTACCACTACCCTACCACAAGAGAGGCACACTACAGACCAGGTGGGTTTCATCTAAGCAGAGTCACATCTCTGTGACAATATCTTTCCTGCCCTCCCGCCCTGTATCTACTTTATTACACGTCTCGAAATTGCCACATGCATCTACCAATCTGTGCATATCTCCCCCATGCCGACACACTAAACAAAGACTGCCCAACGCGGATATTGGGCCGTAAGTCTCCGACGTGAGGAGTTGAGGCCGTGACGAAAAACCGGAACAAAACCCGCGGCCATAGCAAGACCGACGCAGATGATCCATACCCTGACGCCATCAAGCAAGAACCAGACAAACGTAAGTCATTGAACCCAGGCTCTTTAGGACTAATTTGGTGTAGGACATATTTTTATGTGTACATTGTTCCCGTGTTCCATCGTGAATTCTCGTGATTTTTTGTGTAGTCCCCCCTCAAATTGTGCAAATCCCGTTTTTTGTCATGATTGTTGCCATATGAGTTTCCCAAATTTTCTCCCCTCCATGCCTAAGCCTATACCTCCCTCTAACCAAGTTTTAAGAAGTCGTAATATCTCTTCCACCAACCAACTTATTGTTGGCATTTTAATTAAATACTAACACACCTGTTAACAGTACACAAAGCACGGACACCGAAAACGAAAGTTCTGGCACACCTGTTTTACACACACACAACCACCCACCCGCGATCCATTCATTCTAATTTAGGCCTATCACACACCAGTTTTGCAACCTCTCCCAAAGTCGGTGAACAACGCACACCGTGCCCTCCCCCCTTCTCTGGCGAAATGACTTCCTCAGTCCTACAACCCCTGTCAACTATCACTAAATTTGATGGATCGGGTAAGCTAACACCACAAACACTCTTCTGAGACAGAAGAGTATGTGTTGTCAGCAAACTCATCCCTCACCCGTAATTCCCCCTCCTTCGGTCAAAAGTGCTTCCAACATGTCACACAGAGAATTGATCAAAGTGTGAAACAAATTAACATCCTTTTCGAAGGCATCCAGCGCGATAGTACAGACGCATGGGATAGCTTCAAAGAGGATTTTTGTGCATTCTTTGCTCCCAAGTTGTGTGCGTGTATTCAATTGCCAACCCTGCTCACACTAAAACCAGATTCATTTTCGGATACGGAACTCGTCTTTGCTAAATTTATGAGTGCTATAAATAAACAACCAGCCATGCAGCCAGTCACTAAAGCTATCAACGAAAATTACGAAGTCACTCTTAATTTTTTCTCAGTCTGCTTTTCTACATGCACTCCCTTCAGTTTCACGCCCCCTTGTCTTGAGCCAGTATGAAACGCCTCCCACAAATCGAGAGGTGCCTGAGAAATTTCACACAGCTTGTCAGAAGACCCCTAGTTTGCAAACTTTAAGTCAGACAGTGCCTTCTTATACAGTACAAAGTAGATCACATGCCACTAGTTCTAACACTCCCCAAAAACCCAGTGCCAGCCGCATGCCCCCATCACCTGCTGCCGGTCTTGACAGACCCCTGGTTCGCCCGAGAGCCTCACATATCCCGGCAACATGGGTGCCCCAGCAAGATGTGTGACTGTTGCCTCCACACAGGCCATTGGGCGCGCAACTGCAGGAGCACTCCTTTCTGCCCCTTTCATAACTTTGACGGACACACTTGGCGTCACTGTAAAACATTCCCCGACCAGGTTCGCTGTACTAACGACGCATTAAGGGCGCAACGCATGGCGCGGCTTCCACCAAGGCCACATACTCCCACAGGGTCTCATTTTTTAGGGGCTCAGCCTCCTCTCCTGGACGATCTGTCCTATGGAGATCACCCTCAGCCACAGTACACTATTAGACCTGCCTCCCAGTCATGCCCCACTGTTATCTGCTAGTCTAAATGGCCGTCCTGCATTGTGTTTTCTTGATTCAGGTAGTTTCATTAGTATTGTTCCAGCAGGAACGATCGCTAAGCTTAACTTTAAAGTAGATCCCAAGCCCTCCCCTTGGATAGTCCATGGAGCCAGAGGCACTAATCTTAATGAAGTTGGTGAATGCATATTCACAGTAACTCTTTCGGGTATCCCATATCGTCAACCTTTTGTAATTGTTGACGGACCAGCCATGGCTGGCGACGTTTTACTCAGCTATAATTTCATGCATAACACAGGATTATACCAGGTGCCAGAAAGAAACGTGGCTATACCTGGTGATGCTACCTATAAACTCTCTCAATCAGGCCATGCATGGTGGTTACATTCTTGTCACTCGCTTGATGTTTCTTCCTCTCCTGCAGTCGAGAATCCTTCGTTAAGCTGTGCAGGGCGCACGCAAGTTGTTTCCTCTTCTCCTACAGTCGAGAATCCCTCGTTAAGGCGTGCAAGGCACACGTAAGTTGTTTCCTCTTCTCCTGCAGTTGAGAATCCCTCGTTAAGCCCTGCAGGGCGCACGCATGTCGTTTTGTCGTTTCTCCAATTACCTGGACTCCCTCGTCCACTAACCCTTTCTGTGTAGTGTCAAAGAACACTACACTACCCCTCTTTTCCGACTGTATGATACCAATGCAGAGACTGTATTAGTCGGTTTCGACAGTGTTAGAGTGCATGGCATAGTCGCTTTACCTGCAATTTATGAGGTACATGATCAGAAGTGTCAGTTACGTTTGGTCAACGCAACTAGTACCCCCATAGCCCTAAATCGTAGCACTAGAGTACTTGACTGTGAAATCTCTACCCTTCCAGTAGTCCTGTCAGACTTGCCTGCCCCAACACTAGCCTCCTCAGTCACCCCTTCCTCTAGTGTGCCGACATCAACAGTAGTAGAGACGCTGCCACATGATTTACCCCTGGTAGGGATCCCCGAAGGCAAAAGCCCCTTTTGTCGCTTTTTACAGAATTTCCAAGTATACTCCCGTCGCATAGTCGCCCCCTGGGCCGTACCAATGTTCTTACGCATCACATAATGTTAAAACAAGATGCAAAGCCAGTTTACATACCTGCTTACCGAGTCCCACACAAACGTAGATCAGACTTTGAAGAACGAACCAACAAATTGCTCGCCCTTGACATCGTTGAGCCAAGTAACTCCCCTTGGAGTGGCCCCATGATTCTTGTCCCCAAGCGTGATGGGTTCCTTAGACCTGTTGTTGATTATTGTAAGCTAAATGCTGTCCAGTTCCTGATTGTTATCCCATCCCAAATATACGCCTATTACTGCAGGATGTCGGGAGGGGTCATGCAGTTTTCTCCTCAATTGACCTACAGTCAGGTTTTATGTAAGTTGAAATGGATGATGCATCGAAGGACATGACAGCTTTTTCAACTCCCCATGGGCATTTCGCATTCAAGCAAATGCTCTTCAGCCTACAAAATCCCTCAATTACCTTTAGTAGATTAATGTCAATTGTCATGTCAGGTCTGGTTGGTAACACAGTCCTTGTGTGTCTTGATGATCTATTAGTTGTATCTCGAGATGTAAGGGAACACACCAACAAGCTAAAGAAAAGTCTTTTAGAGACTTGCTGAAGCAGGTCTCACAATTAATATAAAGAAAAGTCAGTTCTTTAGATGCAGCATTGACTATCTTGGCCACACAATTGATGCAACAGGCCTTTGTCCAAATACAAGTAAGGTAGATACCATTAAATGTTTCCCAGACCCAAAAGATGTCAAAGAAGTAAAATCCTTCCTTGGGCTGGCAGGTTTCTACTGTCCCTTCATCAAGGACTTCTCCAATATAGCTACCCCATTCACTAAGCTCCTTTCTAGGGGTGTTCCCTTCATATGGTCTACTGAACAACAAGCAGCATTTGACACTCTCACTGATTCCTTAACACACTCCCCTGTTCTCATTTTTCCTGATTTTGATGACACATTCATTTTAGCCACTGACGCTTCTGACTTTGGTCTTGGCGCAGCACTTATGCAACGGAGAGAAAGCCGTCTCCAGCCTATAGCCTATGCCAGCCGCAGGCTGAATGCTGCAGAAAAAAATTACACGGTTACAGACAGGGAGGCATTAGGCATCGTCTGGGCACTCAAACATTTCTGAGAACTCATCTTAGGATACGACTTCGAAGTGCTCACTGATCATAGGCCCTTGTGTTACTATCTTGTTGACACCAAGTCCCCATCTGGATGCCAGGCTAGATGGATTGACACCATGCTAGAATTCAATCCTAAGATAATTTATATCACTGGGAAGAGTAACCCTGTGGCAGACGCACTTTCCAGGATCCTGTCAAATCATTTAGATGTTCTGGATGCCGACGATCTCCACAAAAAGCAACGTTAGGACCCTCTGTACGAACACCTTATTGTTTCTCTAGAAAACCCCTCCCAGCCCTTACCCGCACCCTTCCAATTAAAGATGGCCTCTGTTCCATCGGTCAGCTCCACAAAAAGCATGTGGTACCCGCCAGAATAACTCATATTATCAGCTAGTTATTCCTGAGTCACTAGTCCCTACAGTATTTAAGTTGTTGCATGAAGCACAGATAAGGCAGTACAAGCAGCATGCAGTCGGTACTATTTCCCTAAAATGGGGCCTAGTGTTATTGAGCATGTGAAATCTTGTGAGACCTGCCCCTACTACAAAGGATCTGTGTCTCGCCCCGCCCTTGCACTAGCATATGATATTCCTGACATGCCCTTTAATTGTGTTAGTGTAGACATACTGTCTGGGTTTGGTACGTCAGCCAGAGGTAATAAGTACTTGGTGTTCATTAACTTCAGCAGGTGGTGTGAATTAATACCAATTCCAGATGAAACTTCTCCAACTGTGGCTAAAGCTTTCTTGAGTGAGGTTATTTGTCGTCACACCCACTCAAATGTTGCAGACAATGGCACAGAATTTAGTAACAGTCTCCTCCAGTCCATCTGTGACACACTAAAGGTTAAGAAAATCCATGTCCTCCCCTACCACCCCCAGGCTAATGGCGTGAGAGAACGTCTAAATAGAACCATTCTTAACTTACTACGTACTACACTCAGAACACATGACCTGGACTGGGACGAGTGGATCCCCATTGTCCAAATGTCTAAGATCAACAGCACCTACCATGCAACTAACCTTATACCTCACCCCACAAGGACTATCAGCCATGGTCCCCCTTCTTTTCGATACTTCTTATACAGCCTTTAGGGTACATACCTTTCCTACATATATTAATGGCAGTGCATACACTATCTCTCCTTTTGACGATATCATACTCCGTTCACGAGACCGTCGGTCCCTCTCCCTTATCTCTTCTAGTGTTCTAGACTCCTGTGATAACATCCTCCCTCTAACCCATGTGTGTAATGGTCTGTGTCCCTGAGAGCTCATAGTTTTGTCCCATTTGTCACAGAGCATTGCTGAATCTTTCTTGTATTTTCAATCAACTGAATGCCTCCCTTCATCACCCATTCCTCCTTACCCTCCCAGATATCCACCTACTCTTTTTCTTTTTCCCAACACACGTTAGCAATGTCTGTGGTGACTCTCACTCAGACCCAGTAGTCAGGAACACTGTAGTTGTACCCCGTTCTTGCCAGTTAGACTGATATTATCTCTCTACGCCCCTCTCAGCGTTTCTTGTTCTCTTGCAAGCAAAACCTCACCCTTGTCCACCCGGCGCTATTACCTTCTGCCAACCTCACTATTGCCATACCCCTATAAATATTCGAAAGCTACCTGTCTTTAGTGGTGATCTTCAGCCCTTAGACTTTCTACAGCCTAACCATGTTACATATGGCTTTCCTGCTGTAGCTCCTGTGTTTGTATCTTTGCTTGAGGACACTCGGTAACAGCAAACACTTACATCACAGTTTACCCAGTGTGCCACTCACTGAAACGGATCGTGCACTGCCACTAATCTAATTTTGGTATATTACTTATGGCTGAATGTCACAGCTACCTGCGAAGTTTAGCCTCCAATGACCAGGAGCCCACTTGTAGGGTGGAGACATTTCTTTAGCTAGATCTTAGTAGTTAAAGCCTGAGGTTCATTGACTAATATACGACGGAGGCCGTCTAGTAGCGTGGTAAGCCACTATTTTTCGGACTATTACTGTTATTTAATTGTAATAGTCTATGTAATAATGGTTCCTTAAGACACACTGTTTCCTAGCGACTAGCGCAGGTACTGACCGACACTTGCTTCCTACCCCGACCTTCACCTGGTCACAGCTGATATACCCACACGTGTACCGAACCGGAAGCACCATTAAAAAATCTTTGTTGACCCAACTACAATTTATATGTTATGGCAGTAGGAATCTGTAGACATCTCCCTCCTTCTCATCTTCATTACCATTTGGTAGTATGTGTATTTTCATTTCTGTGTAGCATGCAATAGTCTGCTTCTGGTCTCTATAGCTGTTTCTGTTGGTCGAATGGCCTGAGGCAGGGAAAATGACACAGTTGCTAGTGTCACCACCTAAAACGGGTCATAAGAACAAGGGGTAAGGGAGGCAGGGCAGCACTTCTTTCTGAACTCTCCCACGATTGAAGCACGTCTCGTGGGAGTCTATCTAAGGGCCTTGACCTCATCAAACTACCGTCTTCCGAAGGTGTTGTCCTTGACTCTGTAATCTGAGAGGGCGAACCCCCTGGTCCAATAAAGTGCAAGTGTATCAGTGTGTCTCCATCACCAACTCAGCAACCGCACATTATGTGGCGGTCATAATTAACACTTCCCTGGTCACTGGTGTTTTTCCATCGCTTTGGAAATATGGAATAGTAACACCAATTTTCATTTTTTTGCTGATAGCTGATAAAATTTATTATAATATAGACAAAAATCAGGTAAATTTACTCACATTATGTGATCTTTCAAAAGCTTTTGACAGTGTAAATCACAAAATTCTCCTTAACAAACTAAGATCCCATAGAATTGATTCTTTCT
>NW_028234409.1:15488836-15491336 GCF_977035675.1 Penaeus japonicus | reverse complement strand
TTATTAATAACGCTAACAACAGCGTTACAGCAATAATAATGGTGTTGATAATGATAGTAAGGATGATGATGATAGTGATAATGATAATGATGGTGATGATGATGATGATGATGGCGATGATGATGATGATGATAATGATAATGATAATGATAATGATGATGATGATGATGATGATGATATTAATAATGATAATGATAATGATGATAATGGTGTTGATGATGATTATGAAAATAATAATGATAATGATAATAGTATCAATACAACAGTCTTTATCCTTATCAATCAAGCTGATTGCCTTATGATAAATGGCATAAACTGATAATTATTAATTATAACTATCAAAATAGTTTATGATGCTGCAATTATTGATATTTTTATTATTGTGAAAGATTAGAGATTTCGTTGTTCCCAAAGCCTATTTTTTATCATCTCTAAAGCTTGAACCAGAGTTGGTTATTAGTTCCGGCTTTCAATGTACAGCAACTTCGGCTAAACTGATTTTTTTCCAATTAGTAATTCTCCTTCACATGTGTATATAATAGAAACAAATGGCCGTTATTTCTGCTGAATACTGTGAGGCAATGTTCTAATATGTTAGCGCAATGCAGTGAATTTAGGCGTTGTGTAATATTGCAAGGCTTATAATGAATAAAGAGAATGAGGAATTGTAAGTCTTTAATGCAATGAATAAAAAAAATCTATTCAACGTTTATCCCTTTCACCAGATTCATTATCGTGATTAGAGAGACAAATATCCCTCCTGGGCTCTCTAAGCCTCTAAAATCTTTAACGGGGGTCTTATCTGGGCTTCGGGAGTGTGGCTGTTCAGTTATTGACCTTCAATGACTGTCACTTCCATCTACACGAGGTCTACTTTGGTGCAATGACCTTAGCTTGGAATTTGCTTAGGCTCTGACCACAGTCGGATCTGGGCAATTGTGTGGGTGGTCTCAGCTAGTGTCTTGAATTTACGGCTCGAAATTTGAATTGTTGCATTTATTGATGTCTGGTGTTGCATTATATGAAATATAGTTGTGTATGTGAGTGAGTGGTGTTCCTTTTAATCCTTGGGCAAACTCAATTAATCGTAAGAGCATTATCAAGGAAGTAGTAAGTAGTGTCAATAGATCCAAGACCAAACAAATAAATCGCTGACACTCACTAACAAATATAAAAATCGCCACAATTACCATTATTTGGTTTAATATTGTTGTTCTTTTTTATTAGTTAACCTTATTCTCATGTCTTTTATTTATATGATTATTATTACTGTGATTATCGTTTTCATGAGTATTATTTCCCTCTTATTCTCAAAACTTTCATTGTTACTGTTGTCGTTATACCCTTTTTTCCCCTTCTCTTGGTATAAATATTTATTAACATTTATGGGTCCTTCTACTTCGTTTACTACTTCTATTAATACTACCATAGCCTTCATTAGTATTATCTGTTACACCTTTATATTACTGCCACTGTTCGTAATGTAAACAAAACATGCTGAGTTTACCCCAACATCATTATGATTCACTTCGCAAGGGAAGCATCGTCATGAATAATGAATATTATGTTAATCTAATGGAATACGTAAACAACTACTTAAATTCTTAATTGTAGGAGAAAGACAATTGCGAAAAGACAAAAACAGGCCGCAAATTTTGCCAGAAACTTCTATTTTACTAACTACTTAACTCTGAATCTTCTCTCTACAGTAATCTTACGGTAGGCTTGAATCTAAAAGTATAAAGACTTTGAAGTACCTCGGTGTGCTAGATTAATCTGCATCAGAGAGAAATTGGATGCCGTGCCATAGTGGAGAGGGTGAATATTTAGTTAACACTAGTTCTGAATACCGTGTAGAGGATTACCCTTTGCGAATATTAATAAACGCGGAAAAACAGACATTATACGAAGGGCGTCATCTCCTACTGGTCAAAGTAAAACATTGAGTAACTACATTGCCTATGGAAATTATTAAGAAAATGTTAAAAGTATCTGAAAATGTAGGAATATTCCTTAATTAAGAATACGAAAAAAATAAACAAATTGGGCAGGTGAAATCAGTGGTTTCCCTTTTTAAAAGTGTAGTAGATTTTGTTTGATTATGACCTTGTGTGACCTGAATAGTCACACTCATATGGATAGGATATAATGCATGTGCAGGGGTGAGTTCATATGTAATAAGTATGATTAGGATTTATTTGTCCAGAGAAAACACACGCCATACACTCTGCAAGATCGCTTCCCATAGATGTCAAACAAACAAACAAACAAAAAATCCACTCCTCTGGCAATGACTGCATTATTTAGGCAGACATATGGTGCATAGGGAGGACGGCCACATAGACAATGGATCTAGAAGGGTGCCTTTAGTATGATAAATTGCGCTCCTACATCAAATTAATACATGGTATATAGACATATGTGAATAATTTAGGATACAAGTTTTATACGCTTTATGCTAAAATTGGTAGCAAATATCGCTTGTATTTATGTGTGCATA
>NW_028234409.1:15451336-15458836 GCF_977035675.1 Penaeus japonicus | reverse complement strand
TGCCGTAGTTGATTCGACTGAAGTAACCATTCATTAAAACTATATAAAGAACTCTATTGAGTATTCTATTATGTAGAAATCAATCATATACGAGTCCCCGATACAAAAACACTGCCTTTAAATATTTAGAACGTAGGGCTCATTTAGAGTAATAATTGGACCAAGTTAATAATTGAGGTATTTAATAAATATAGTATCATCAGAGATATGTACAAATCCTCAATATATACTGTACAGTCTGGCCTATCATATTCTATTATATTTTCTTTTGTCTCAATACTTAATCAATTTTACTAAAAAAAAAAAAAAAAAAAAAAAAAATATATATATATATATATATATAATAATAATAATAATAATAATAATAATAATAATAATAATAATAATAATAATAAAATAATGAATAAATAAAATAAATGAATAAATAATAATAATAATAATAGTAATAACAATAATAATAATAATAATAATAATAAAGAAATAAAAGAAAAGTGGCATCAGGAATCAAATAAAAAATAATCACAATGATATAACCTTCTCCTTATCGTTCACTACCTCTCCTTTCTGTAAGTTGAGTATCGGATATCGATGTTGTAAGGCTGTTGAGCAGAGACGATATTGAGAGGAAGTTGAAGTCACAGAGCCTAAAGTTACAAGTAATTTAATTACTCCATCAGAATTCACTAGATTAATTTCCCTTGATCAAAGTTCTCACCTTAATTCCATGAATGATTTCGTTCACCTTGAAGGTTGATTGAACATTTTAGTTCCACTCCAAAAAAAATAAAAATGTTTAAAAAAGGGAAGGGGGAAATAAAAAGAACACTTTACTCTCTTGACATTAAATTATTAGATGTTTCCTAAAGTGATTGAATTATGGATTTTTTTTTTTCTTGTCATGGGTCATGCCAGAATATTGCAATATTTTGAAAATAGTGATATCAGGGTTCCAACTTGACTGAATTATTATTGTCATTATTATGACTATTTTTTGTTCTTGATTTAATTAGTGCTATCATTATCCTCCCCATTATTTTTATCATTAGAATTATCATTATTACTTTTGGTAGCAGCAGCAGTAGTATTTTCATTATTGATTACTGTTTTTAAATTTCTATCATAATCATCATCAAGAATATTGTCATCGTTATCATTATAATCATCATAACTGTTGGCCTTTTCCTTGCTTCTTGAGCAACCTTCTACAACATTTTTTTTCTCTCTCTCTATCTAATTAATTTACTCTCTATGCATATTTATATATATATCCTTCTTCCTCTCTCTTAGTCATTCTATCCTTTTTTTTCTTTGTGTGTATTTCATTCTCCAGCTCACTCGTTTATCATCTCTCGCACTTATCATTTCGTTCCCATTCTCTATCTCTTTTCCATTCACTATCTCTCTCTCTCTCTCGGCCTCGCTTTCCTTAAGTCACTGTCTCTTTACTTCTCTCATTTATTTATCATCTCTTCCCCTTTCTTTTTCTCCATGAATCATCTCTCTCTGTCTCTATCTCACTTTCTTTTAGTCACTGCCACTTCCACCCCGTCCTCTCTATCTCTCTGCAAGGGCTTCTCGTCCAATGCTGGATCCTCTGATTGCTCTCACTCAAACGGATAATACTCCATTATTGACTGGTTCTGCTATACTTCAGCTACTTCTACTAATTCTCTGTCCGCAAAACATATTTTGCCTGAAAAATATAGCAGATCTAATGAATTATTAATTTACAGCATCGGCCAGTGTTTGTTTATACAACATCATTCATATCCTCTATTTTACTTGATTTAGATTAAATGATACCATGAAACAGCTTTAGACATAATCAAAATGACACTGGCTATCACCATCATTATCATTCTTCATTATGTATAAACCGAATGTTTACCTGTTTATGGCACTTTTCATCACATACAATTCTGATAAGCTATAAACTTTTGAAGTTATTACATTACTATTCCAAATTGTTTATCTGAAGTTTGCATATGCGAATGAATGTTATAAAAAATATTCCATTTTTGAAGCCTATACCTGAATCATATTCTTGAATACTGTCAAATGTCTTTTTTTTTTACTTTTGTGCGTATATTATTTTCTAGTGTAAGGATTTGGCGATTTGTGAGCAAAATAATAATAGGCCTATTTGAAATGAGCATTGCATTCGTGAGAGCCCAGTTGAAAGTGTTTTATTAATTAAAATACAACATACATCGTTGATTAGGAATTCACTCTTGTGACATTATTAATTATAATGATAATCACTGTGTCTCTGCATGAATTTAGATATTAGGAAGACAAAAATTCTCGTCCTACTTCTAATGAACGTCATGAGTGTTATTAAATGTTAGCAAGTAAAGCTTCGAATATAAGTCATGACAATAACAGCTTAGTCTAGTCATTGTATTTTCAGCACTGATCCATAAGACAAAATAATCTCAGTGCATCCACTATGCTTTCCTGCATATGTACCAGCCGACCTTTGAGCAGAGAAGTCACGTAATTGGATGACTTTATTCCTTGACTGTTGAAACATTTCTGTCAGTTATGCATCTCAAGTAACCCTGAAAAATGACATTATGATATTCAAACTACATTTTGTTTCCGTGTAGAGTCTCTCTCTCTCTCTCTCTCTCTCTATCTATCTCTCTCTATCTATCTATCTCTCTTTCTTTCTCTCTCTCTCTATTTATCTATCTCTATCTCTCTCTCTCTTGCTCTCTCTCTCTTGCTTTCTCTCTCTCTCTCTCTCTCTTTCTCTCTCTCTCTCTATCTATCTATCTCCTTCCCTCTCCCTCTCTCTCTCTCTCTCTCTCTCTCTCTCTCTCTCTCTCTCTCTCTCTCTTGCTTTCTCTCTCTCTCTTTCTCTCTCTCTCTCTATCTATCTCCCTCCCTCTCCCTCCCTCTCTCTCTCTCTCTCTCTATCTATCTCTCTTTCTTTCTCTCTCTCTCTATTTATCTATCTCCCTCTCTCTCTCTCTTTCTCTCTCTCTCTCTCTCTCTCTCTCCCTCCCTCTCCCTCTCCCTCTCCCTCTCTCTCTCTCTCTCTCTCTCTGAAAACCACCAGCACTGCATGAAACATATCATTCTTGAGAAAGCGTAGGCAATAGTTACGCAAGCAAGCCTTGAAGATAGACAATGTAAGTTTGACTAGGTGAAAAGACACAAGACATAGAGATTCTTTTAGAGAAACAAAAGATACATTTCTTATTGGAATAGTAGAGTTGCAATATCATACCCATGCAGTCTAATACAAACACATACATGCACAGACTCAAATGAATAAATAAAAAAACGTGATGTAAAATTATACATATCATGAAGCGATATTATATATCTTTTTTAAATATTCAACATTTACGTAGACCTACAACGTTGAAATTGTATTCTCCCGTAACTAAGCAAAGTTCTTTTTCATTCTAGTAATTCTAGCAATGCTGCATCGCATATATCTAGAGTATTACTCCTTTAAGAAAAATATATCACAAATGAAATATCGGTTAAAAAAAAGAAAAGAAAAAAAAAGATAACTAACACTAGATACGCCAACAAGCAGATTCGAGTGTCAAAGAAATCTAAATCCTTTTCGACAACAATTTGGATCCAATCGGGAAAAAATGAACATCAAAACCAACTTGACTGAATTATTATTGTCATTATTATGACTATTTTTTGTTCTTGATTTAATTAGTGCTATCATTATCCTCCCTATTATTTTTTTTATCATCATTACTTTTGGTAGCAGCAGCAGTAGTATTTTCATTATTGATTACTGTTTTTAAATTTCTATCATAATCATCATTAAGAATATTGTCATCGCTATCATTATAATCATTATCATTATAATCATCATAACTGTTGGCCTTTTCCTTGCTTCTTGAGCAACCTTCTACAACATTTTTTTTCTCTCTCTCTATCTAATTAATTTACTCTCTATACATATTCATATATATATCCTTCTTCCTCTCTCTTAGTTATTCTATCCTTTTTTCTTTGTATGTATTTTATTCTCCAGCTTACTCGTTTATCATCTCTCGCACTTATCATTTCGTTCCCAATCTCTATCTCTTTTCCATTAACTATCTCTCTCTCTCTCTCGGCCTCGCTTTCCTTAAGTCACTGTCTCTTTACTTCTCTCATTTATTTATCATCTCTTCCCCTTTCTTTTTCTCCATAAATCATCTCTCTCTGTCTCTATCTCACTTTCTTTTAGTCACTGCCACTCCCACCCCGTCCTCTCTATCTCTCTGCAAGGGCTTCTTGTCCAATGCTGGATCCTCTGATTGCTCTCACTCAAATGGATAATACTCCATTATTGACTGGTTCTGCTGCACTTCAGCTACTTCTATTAATTCTCTGTCCGCAAAACATATTTCGCCTGAAAAATGTAGCAGACCTAGTGAATTAACAACATCGGCTAGTGCCTGTTTATACAACATTATTCATATCCTTTATTTTACTCGATTTAGATTAAATGATACCAAGAAACAGCTTTAGACATAATCAAAATGACACTGGCTATTACCATTATTATTATTATCATTCATTACGTATAAACCGATTTTTTACCTGTTTATGAGACTTTTTCTCACATACAAGTCTGATGAGCTATAAACTTTTGAAATTATTACTTTACTATTCCAAATTGTTTATCTGAAGTTTGCATATGCGAATGAATGTTATAAAAGTTATTCCATTTTTGAAGCCTAGACCTGAATTATATCCTTAAATACTGTCAAATGTCCTTTTTTTACTTTTGTACGTACATTATTTTCTAATGTAAGGATTAGGCGATTTGTGTGCAAAATAAAAATAGGCCTATTTGAAATGAGCATTGCATTCGTGAGAGCCCAGTTGAAAGTGTTTTATTAATTAAAATACAACACACATCGTTGATTAGGAATTCACTCTTGTGACATTATTAATCATAATGATAATCACTGTGTCTCTGCATGAATTTAGATATTAGGAAGACAAAAATTCTCGTCCCACTTCTAATGAACGTCATGAGTGTTATTAAATTTAAGCAAGTAAAGCTTCGAATATAAGTCATGACAATAACAGCTTAGTCTAGTCATTGTATTTTCAGCACCGATCCATAAGACAAAATAATCTCAGTGCATCCACTAGGCTTTCCTGCATATGTACCAGCCGACCTTTGAACAGAGAAGTCACGTAATTGGATGACTTTATTCCTTGACTGTTGAAACATTTCTGTCAGTTATGCGTCTCAAGTAAACCTGAAAAATGACATTATGATATTCAAACTACATTTTGTTTCCGTGTAGAGTTTTTTTTTTTCTCTCTCTCTCGCTCTCTCTCTCTCTCTCTCTCTCTCTCTCTCTCTCTCTCTCTCTCTCTCTCTCTCTCTTTCTCTATCTATCTGTCTATCTCTCTTTCTCTTTCTCTCTCTCTATTTATCTATCTCCCCCCCCCCTCTCTCTCTCTCTCTCTCTCTCTCTCTCTCTCTCTCTTTCTCTCTCTCTCTCTATCTATCTCCCTCCCTCTCCCTCCCTCTCTCTCTCTCTCTCTCTCTCTGAAAACCACCAGCACTGCATGAAACATATCATTCCTGAGGAAGCGTAGGCAATAGTTACGCAAGCAAGCCTTGAAGATAGACAATATAAGTTTGACTAGGTGAAAAGACACAAGACATAGAGATTCTTTTAGGGAAACAAAAGATACATTTCTTATTGGAATAGTAGAGTTGCAATATCACACCCATACAGTCTAATACAAACACATATATGCACAGACTCAAATGAATAAATAAAAAACGTGATGTAAAATTATACATATCATGAAGCGATATATATATATATATCTTTTTTAAATATTCAACATTTACGTAGGCCTACAACGTTGAAATTGTATTCTCCCGTAACTAAGCAAAGTTTTTTTTTTCATTCTAGCAATTCTAGCAATGCTGCATCGCATATATCTAGAGTATTACTCCTTTAAGAAAAAATATATCACAAATGAAATATCGGTAAACAAAAACAAAAAAACTTGAATGATAACTAACACTAGATACGCCAACAAGCAGATTCGAGTGTCAAAGAAATCTAAATCCTTTTCGACAACAATTTGGATCCAATCGGGAAAAAATGAACATCAAAACCGTAATCGGATTACTATCAAAAGTGAATTACTTTTGTTTGTCTGCTCAATGAAAAGAATATTTTACATCAAAATGTTATTTGGTTTCTTACAGTGGTCATAGCACAGTCTACACATACAAACACACAGACATACAAGTTAAATTATATATATATATATATATATATATATATATATATATATATATATATATATATATATATATATACATATATATATATATATATATATATATATATATATATATATATATACATATACAATATATATATATATATATATATATATATATATATATATATATATAATATTATATATATATATACATATATATATATAAATATATATATATACACACATAAATGTATAGATATAAATATATATATATATATATATATATATATATATATATATATATATATATATATGTGTGTGTGTGTGTGTGTGTGTGTGTGTGTGTGTGTGTGTGTGTGTGTGTTTATTATATATTTCTTTATTTATTCATATAATTACATACATATATACATCTATCTATCTATCTATCTATCTATCTATCTATCTATATATATATATATATATATATATATATATATATTTATATTTATATATATAAAACGTATATTTGTATATATATATATATATATATATATATATATATATATATATGTATACATACATATATATATATATATATATATTCATGTAAATACATATAAATTCATATAAATCAGCTATAGACTTGCCTCGGGGGAAGCGCAATCGAACTATAAACAAAATAATCAAAGCTGTGCTGAACATCTTTATTTCTCATACGTTGTGCTATAAAAGAATAGCCAAATACAAGCTGTTAGAGCTGAATACATAAATATGGTTCAAAGGTTTCAATATCAGGTGAAAATAACGTAAATATATGGGAAACATTGTAGCCACGTCATCACACCTTATCATGTATAGAGGGCAGTAGTCACAGGATTTTATGGTGAATGCTGTGTGGCTGTCAAGTGATTGTTGAGCTCTGCTTTCATCATGTGGACGTACAGGGACTCGGAGCTTTTGAGTTCGAGACTGGTAATGGAAGTGGACAGAATTTTGTAACCATTGTGAGGGTGGTTTTCCAAGTGTGAATGTTGGGGAATAGCAGAGAAAGACGGTTTGTTCAAGGTAGGCATGCTCTAATTGACTTACATGTATGTTCAAGAATCTTGTGTTTGAACCAACGTGAAGTTGATCTAATATACCTAGCTAGGACAGCTATATAGATATACTATATTTGAACATAATTTTAAAAGTAATTGTTTTCGAATAAGGAAGCTGAAGTGTCAAAAGGAGAGGAGCTTGATAAAAACGCCTTCCGCGCAACCTGCAAATGGAATATATAGGCTA
>NW_028234409.1:15431336-15433836 GCF_977035675.1 Penaeus japonicus | reverse complement strand
ATGAACATGCCGCGATTGGTATTCTAGAAGTGGGTGTTCGTGTCAAAACCGTGGCAAAGTCGTGGCAACGTCATGGAAAGTATTGGAACAATCTCGGAAACTCCGTGACATGGGGATGGGCTTATCATGATAGTTATACGGGCGTATTTCTAATGTAATATTTGTAACTAATAATTAATATGAGCACACCACTTTTGGAAAGTGATATTTATATTGGATGTATTAGACATCATTGTCCTAGACTTGTATTACAATTCATTTTAGGAAAAGATGGATTCTTTATTGCGTTTGTTTACCTTTTGACGGACTTTACGAAAGAGAGTAAAGTCAAATGAATGGAAACAGTATCAAGGATGTAAAATTAAGGTATATGATTATATGAATTATGTAAACATTCAATCTCTATGCATGATATATTCAAGATACGAATATATATACATTATACATACACCTAAATTAAGGAAGATCTATACATAAATACACGATTCCTTTCATCCCGTTCTTTTGATGGAGCGTAGACTAAATTACCAACCGCGCGTTTGTGAAGTGGTTGTTCTTTAAAAAGGAACAAGTATAACAACTGATTCATATCAAAATTGAACTGTCTTTTGTTAGTGCTACCTTTGACCGTAGTTTCTCTTATGAATTTGTTGCTTGGACAGTATCATTCATCCGAAACATAATAACTTTGGAACGGTTGGTAAACCTGAAGCAGCTGACAAAGACGTGCCACGTTTTTGCGTTCTAGAATAACACTTTCGTGATGTGAACACGGCATGGACATAACCTTGCCACGCCACGCAGAAAATATCCTTGAATACGGCTGATAAGGCTACAAATAACCTAAGAATTGTTTTGCTACTGCTAGCAGTCAGCAAATGATAATTATATGAGATCGTACTTATTGTAAGGGATAATTGTTACCAAAAAATAAAAAAGTACATGAATTCAAACAAACACAGCAACTATGTCAAAGAGGAAACTACATTACAAACTGATAATATCTTCACCACTACCTGGTCTATTTTGCAAAGCAATTTACTTTTAAAGTGGTTTGCATGATTGTATTATATATTTGTGTATTATTATTCCAATTAACGTGTTGGCACAGAACGGGCATATTATATAAAACAAAACATCCACCATGTACTACATTCCTCTCATATTCCTATCTCTATGATGTCCCCACCTCATGCCATGTATGTTGTTTTAGGACATGCAGTTACCCATAAACCTGTCATAAATTATTCTTATCATCATCCGAATCTAAAAACCTAGATGTTATTATTCACCAGTTTATTAATGTCAAAGCACTTTCTCACTATGATCTTCATTACCAATATTATAAACATATTTGATTTAAGCATTATCATTAGTACGTGTAGTACTGTTATTATACCTTTCAATTATTCTTACTTTTGTCTTTGTGATGTGAGTAATGATTTAGTAAAAATGAATATTCTTTCAGTAATGATGATGCTGATAATACTTATGGTAATACCAATATTACAATATTACGTTTTTTGAACATTTGAACGAGCGAAACAGTCGCTGCTCTTTAAACGTTTCCACATATAAATGATTCGTGAAGTATGATGTATTAAATACATTTTATATTTTGGCTGAGAGTATGTTGTGTAACGCATCATGCACACGTTCCCAGAAACGCCGTTGGAGGATCATGGCTCGGTAGTTTTTAATTTTAATTCTTATATACTATTAATTTCACATTTTGGATTCTCTTTTTTAGATGGAACTACGATTTCATTGATCTTTTATATGAATAATCACCATAATTGTCGTAGTAACAATAGTTATAATGATAACCATAATGATATTATCAATGATGATAATAGTAATAGCAATAACAATAATAAGTCAAATATCCCTACTAGTAAGAACAGTAATAGCCGTGATAATACAACTAATAGTAGAGATGATAATAGCAGTAATAATAACAGTTATTACGATAATGTTGATAATGGTAATATTCATGCTAACAGTAAGAGAAAGTTGCTGATCATTTCTTAATAAGAGTAAATACAATGCCAATGCTAAAGGAAAGACAAAAAAGGAGTTAAAAGGACTGTGAGAGGTAGGGTATGCGTGCGCGCCCGTTGGGTTTATATATATATATATATATATATATATATATATATATATATATATATAATATATAATATATATACATAACACATACACCACACCAACATATATATAGATATATATATATTTATATATATATATATAATATATATATATATATATAATATATATCAATTTTATATTTGTAAATACACACAAACATATATATGTATATATAATATACATACATATCACATATTTATATATGTATATATATATGTATATATATATATATAATATATATATATATATATATATATATATATATATATATATATATATATATATATATATTATTACGCCCTGATTCCTAATATAGAAATTATTATTGTTTTGTTGTATTTACTTTATTTAA
>NW_028234409.1:15411336-15416336 GCF_977035675.1 Penaeus japonicus | reverse complement strand
GATATTCTTTTCGAGACGCCTGTGAACTTAGAAACCTACTCCTAATTCTTGTTTGCTATCCAGGGGTTTACCTCTCCAATATAGTAAATGACCATCATTTAGTTCTACAATATCCCATTTAATAAATTAAAGTTCCTCAAGCAGTGTCAAAAGATCAGATTCTGTTCTAAGAGTCCTTACATTGTGCACAAATTCATCATCTTTAGGCAGCTTGGGTCTAACCAGATATTTTTATAGCACCCTCTGCTCCAGAACGATCCTGATCGCCGCCGTGTCGAGGGGCTCCTTGGCTTCCGGGGAATGAGGTCCATTTTCTTGACTGTGAAATCATATTTAAGAGGGGTGGGGCCTGATACCCCTACCTACCGGCCTTAATTGTGCATGGTGGGGGGAGTAGTTGTAGTCAGGAGGCTACCTTTAATCTCCAATAACACATTTGAATTAGTCTCGCGTGTTATTGGGAGATCTTAGTATCACCCGATCTATCTCACTACCTCTCAGTTTACTCTTGTGAGAATGGACATTTATTTATACATACACACATCCACACACACACACACACACACACACATATATATATATATATATATATATATATATATATATATATATATATATATATATTTATATACATATAATATATATGTATATGTATGTATAGATATACATATATATATGTATATATATATATATATATATATATATGTATGTATATTTATTATATATATACTATATATATCATCATGGAATACGCAGACACATAAAATTATATATAAAATTATAAATATATATTGTGACTTTGAGAGAATACATTATGTAATAGATAATAGAATTAACAAGTACATTTAAAATCCTTTTATGAATAATTAATGCCGTTGGTTTTTCCGCAACAGTAATGGTATTTGAATTATAGTAATAAGAATAATATTGAACAATGTAATAAAACAATCATAATGATAATAATAACAATAATAGTAATAATAACAAGAGTAATATTAATATTGATAATGATAACAATAATAAAGGTAGTAATGATAATAGTAATAATAATATGGATAATGATGATAATGATAATAATAGTAATAATGATAATAATAATAATGATAAGGATGATGAAAATAATGATAACATTAACAATAATCATAACAAAACAATGGCACTTTCCAATATTTCCCTGTTTATTTTTCCCCACTATTGTGGAAAATGACTTATACTTATATAACACATTTACTTTATCAGTATACACTATAGCAATATATCCCTTTTTTTGGTAAACATGATATAGTACATTTCAACAATATATGCATTTCTATTGTCTTGAATTCTTGTACATTCGATTTTGCAAAGCTTTATTATTTCTATTTATTTATTGAGGAAGAGGATAAAAAATCCTGAACAATAATGGTAATAGAACATGGTAATAACAACAATACCTGAATGATTCCTTTTAATGATAGACATAATTGAGGAAGGAAGTGAGAAGTAAAGAAATGAGGAATGAAAAGCAAGTCTTTTATATTTGATACTTTCCAAACAAGTTGCAAACCTAAGTAAACGATTTAACGTCTGAAATCATTAATATAAAATAAGACGAGAGCTTCGGATAGTTGAATGTGGGTCTCCAGGGAGCATGATAATCTTTCTTGTATTCACATGAATTAATTCAAGACGATCTCGCTTTAATCCTGAGGACTCCCCTCATGCGGGGCTTCGGATCTGGCTTAAGTCCATTTAAAAGGCACGAATATAATTATTATTTATATGTTTATATATGAAGGATGGTTTCGAAGAGAATCAATTTACTATTTACGGGTTGGATTTACGTGTGAACACCAGAAAACGTGCTTCATTAATTTCAAGGAAAATAACATGCTATCAGGATGCGATGTACTCGGAGATAATATCACTCTTCGATGTTTAAGGTAACTGCATTTGGTTCAAGAAAAGAAGTTTTTGGCACAAGTGCGCGAAACAAAACTTAGTTATGTACCTCACGTCGAATAACTACAGATGAAGGCATCGAAAGTGCTCGATATATTACAAGTTCCTTCTTAGCTGTTACTGGGAGCTGACCAAAATACGTAAAGTTGGAAGAATCTGGGGACGATATTTCAAATCATTACCTGCGCAGTGTGCACTCTCTATGTTAACGCAAGACAACCGCTTCGTATCTTATTAAATCGGCTATACAGACTTGGTTGATGATAACTCCTACCTCCTGCTGAAAGCTTTTCAAGAGTGGTGATATTGCTAATCCTATTCTTACTCTTTCTCGTGCACTTTTGATTAAGTACTGTGCACATGCCAAGTTATATAGTCTACACAGGGATATGATTTCACAAATCGATTTCTAGACCGTCTGAACTAAAATAAAGTCATATCAGGAGGAATTGCACTTCCATAATGTTGTGACCGTTAATCTTTTTAAAAAGTGCTCGGTGATCTTGCTTTTAACGGACAGGATCCTTTCGGTATTGATTTTGCTTGAAAGGGATGAACATTTATAGGGTAAACTGTGCGAATAGGAGAGACAGAGAATGGTGCGCGCGCGCGCATGCACACACACACACACACACACACACACACACACACACACACACACACACACACACACACACACACACACACACACACACACTACCACACACACACAGAAGGAGAAAGAGAGAGAGAGAGAAATCAAAAGAGAAATCTAGAGACAAATAAAAAGTTGGAGATATAGACGAGGTTTTAATAGAACGGAAGTGAAGGAGAGAGAAAAACGAAAATATAATCAAGAATCAGAGAGGTGAAACAGACAGAGTGACAGGGAGAACCAAGGAGAGAGATAAATTAAGAGAGAGAGAGAGAGAGAGAGAGAGAGAGAGAGAGAGAGAGAGAGAGAGAGAGAGAGAGAGAGAGAGAGAGAGAGAGAGAGAGAGAGAGAGAGAGAGAAGGAGGGAGAGAGCGAGGGTCTGTGCAGAAACATATGCAATAAATGAACAGACAAAAGCACCTCCAAACAAAAAGATGTAGGCATTGATAATGAATCAAAGTGAGCGAGCGAAGATAAAGAAAAATTAAAGTTGAAATATATTTGAAACAACACACTCTATTATACAATTATCATACCTAGAACTTTGATATACATTAGCGAGTACTATTTCGTGTTTTTATTCAATTTTGTTGAGGTTTGCAATTGTCAGGAGCAATTCGCTCGTAATGTTTTAATGAACGTCATCCGGACCCTGTTACGACCCTGTTTACGGTGCTCTTAGTAAACTATGAATATGTATACAGATTGGAAAAAAAATATCATCCGCCCATAAAAAAAAAAAAAAAAAAAAAATCGAAATAGTTTAAGAAACTAACCTTGTTTTTTATGTTTATATAATTCGTAATATCTAACACTCGTGAAACCTTCATGGTATATAACAAAATAACGCTTACGATTGTGCTCATATATCAAACAAACTGCTATTAGATGCAATTAACATGACTGAATAAAAAAAAAAGAAAAAAAAAATCCGTTTAAACCACATCTCACCGACCACATCAATCATCACGAAGAGGGTGAAGAGAGAACGAGAAAGGATAAAACGACCGTGTGGGACAGGGAGATTAGGGGGAAAACGGCGAGGCGGAAAGAACGACTGCAGGTCGGCCAAGGCAGGGGAGAAAGCGAGAGAAAGGGAGAACTTAAAATGTAATTGAAGACTTTACGTGTCAGTAGATGAGGTAAGGATCTACTTACTGATTGGATAGATAAGGGGCCTGTAGGGTGATGTTTTCTTGTGTGGTTTAAGTTTGCACTAAATGTTTGCCTGGGGCTATTGCAAGGTATGTCCTTAACGATCATTTGCAAATGTGGGTTACGAATTAAACTTGGTTTGGGAAGATATGAGAAATGAAATGGACTTTCTGTTTTCTTCATCGGCGACTAATAACCAAATGTGATATCACACTATGATCAGTGTCACCCATTTTATCAGAGTAAATAATATGTAACTTCGATACTATCAAAGTAATTCCTAAAATGAATTACCACTCCATTCTATCCTTAAATTAATTCATTGATTGTTGCTCAAATAATTACAACTGAGCACACTACGGCGTCAATTTCCACTAGTTTTGTATACATATATACATCTCTCTCTCTCTCTCTCTCTCTCTCTCTCTCTCTCTCTCTCTCTCTCTCTCTATATATAATCTATATATATATTATATATTATATATATAATATATTATATATATATATATATATATATATATATATATATATATATATATATTATATATATATATATATATATATATATATATATATATATATATACATATATATATATATATATATATATATATATATATATATATATATAATATATATATATATATATATATATATATATATATTATATATATATATATATAATATATATAGATAGATAGATAGATAGATAGATACACACACACACACACACACATATATATATATATATATATATATATATTTATATGTGTGTGTGTGTGTATGTGTGTGAGTGTGTACATATATATGTGTGTGTACATATATATATATATATATATATATATATATATATATATATATATATATATATTTATATATATTATATATTATATATATACACACACACACACACACACACGCACAACACACACACACACACACATACAAATATATATATATATATATTATATATATATATATATATATATATATATATATATATATATATATTATATATATATATTAATATATATATATATTAATATATATATTTTATATATATATATATATATATATATTATATATATATATATATATATATTATAATATATATATATATATATATATTTATATATATAATATATATATATACACATATATATTATATATATATATATGTATATATATATATATATATATATATATATATATATATATATATATATATATTTATATTTATATAAATACACACACACACACACACACATTC